>NC_133336.1:17133812-17298540 GCF_042186555.1 Aquarana catesbeiana
TTTTGAACATCTTAATACCAACGATCGGGGCATTTCCCTTACCTACACAGCTAGCAATCAAAAAATCAATTTTTTAGACCTAGATATTGAGATCCGCAATGGTCGTTTCCATTTCCAGACTCATTTCAAGACCACTGACCGAAATGGTTTTATACCCCCTGATAGTTGCCACCATCGGTCCTGGCTTAATTCAGTTCCAAGAAGTCAATTTCTCCGATTACGGAGGAACTGCTCTAATATGGAGGCCTTCAGCACACAATCTGCTCTTCTCAGGTCCAAATTGTTGGATAAGAATTACGACCCTAATCTCATAGATCGTGAATTCCAACGTGCCCTGGAGACCACCAGAGAGTCACTCCTGGTTGAAAAACCCAAAAAAGAATCAAATGAGATCTTCAAGTGGTCATTACTGACCGGTTTTTCCAATCAATATAAACATGTGAAGGCCATCATGTCCAAACATTGGGACGTTCTCAGGAATGACCGAGTTTTAAGTAAGGTTTTACCTGACAGGGCCAAAGTCATTTTTAAGGGTGCCCCTACCCTACAAAGCAAAATTGCCCCCAACGTTATTAATCCCCCCATACGACAACCACTTTTCAACGAAATGGAGGGTTTCTACTCTTGTAGGAGGTGTATAGTATGCCAACACAACACGGGCATAGGGAGGAAAACCGTATCATTTATGTCATCAGTCACACAGAAACAATATCCCATTAAACGCTTTTGTACTTGCACCACTAGTTACATCGTTTATCTAATAACATGCCACTGTGGAAAGCAATATGTTGGCCGCACTATTCGTTCTTTTGCCATACGAGTTGCTGAGCATATTGCTTTGATAAAAAGCGGTGATACTAAACATACGGTCCCCCGACACTACAAGCTACAACATAATCGGGTAATTGCTGGGACACAATTCACAGTGATAGATCGATATGTCCCCCCATGGAGGGGCGGAGCTATGACCAGGGGTGTATCACAGTTGGAGACCTTCTGGATATATGAGCTCCGCACACTCTCGCCTTTGGGCATGAACGTTGAGCTCGACGTTAATGCCTTTATTAATAGAGCCTGATACCCCCAAATGAATGCTTACTCCTTTCTACTTTCTCATATTGTTCCCATTTAGGCCCCCTCGATTTTTATTTATTTTTGTATCTAATTTTATTTTTGTGCATCAGTAATGCACTCTAGGGTGCATCCTTTACACACAGAGTTTATACTTTGGGATAGCCCTTGTGTGACACCATTTTTGGATCTATTTGTGGACCCTTTGTCTTTTGTTTGATTTACATGCATACTAATACTGTACATCAGGATGCACCAAGTACACACATGAAGGATTTTCTGCCTACTTATTGTGGGAAATCCTTGTAGTGTCTTGCATATGTATATTTTTATTTTATGTCTATTATCTAGTGCACCTTTTCATGGGAGCCCGCCATATTTTTATATTTTTATATTTTCATTACAATTTTTATGGAAGTGGTTATTGGACTCATCATGTTGGGTTCACATATCCTTTCCTCAACATGAAATATGTTTCATTTTTTAGGTGATAATACTCAATGTTGATTCAATTGAAGATTTTTGAATCAATTCTAAAATTGCACTTTCGTTCTTCATTGCACTCACATCACTAATTTTGGATTTTTCATTTGGTCTATAATTTCAGGGTCACCTCTCTATTGTTGGTGACTCTTCTGACCATGCTATACCTACTTTATTGCATGTACGTCTTTGTTTGATCACATCACATGCACTTAGGGGCTTTTTCTCGGTCCCGTGTACAGTGTTATCATCTGGGGCCGCCACGCCCACACATCGGATTCACCGCATCACCTCCCCTTACACTCATTACGCATGAGCAGTATCTAGTTAGTACTCGCAGTGTTACTTTCCGGGGCCGTCACGCCCACACATCGCATCACTGCGGCATCCTCCTCTTACACCTATTGCGCATGAGCAGTGTGAAGCGCAGCACTTGCGCCCACTGCACATGCGCAGTATTAAGCGCACTTCTCAGATCACATTTATGGGCTCGTTTTCATCTCGGGCACATCATCCAGCCTAAGCATCGGTTTGATAAGCACTATCCCTTCACGGATTTTCCCTTTTTTCAACATTCACGCCATACATCGCTCTCTGTACTTCCGGTGTAGTGTACACTATGGAAGAGAGGCGTGGTACGCACGCTTGGAACGCACGCCGGTCGGCCATTTTGGCCGAAACCGGAAGTAATTACTTTTCAAACGTAGAGCGGTTTCCCATCATGAGGGGCACATTTCTTATATAAATTGGGGTGGCTACAGTGGGGGGAACCCCCCTGATGACATCTTTTGGGACAAAACGCGTCGGTCAGGACCCCATTGTCGCCACTTTTTCTCTAACAGCGCTGTTTTAAGTTTTGGATCTACATGTGAGTGTACATCTTTTTTATCCGTAATAAATATTTTATTTTTTTTGGATTTACACTATGTGGCCCTTTTTTTCTTTTTCCATCCTTCCGCATCAAAATCTGGTCCGGTGAATGTTGTTTTGAGGGGTCTTTGTGTGGAATACCCCATTACTTCCTCAAGACCCTCATCTGTGAGATTGTGTACACCTCTCAAGCTCCCGGCATCACTGGACGAACACTACCAATTCGTGAGACCGCATCCTCCTCGGAGTACATACAGCCACTTACCACCTAAGCCTTGTCCGACCCAATCTGGCGTATGCCCCATTGGGTCCACCTCATCTGGTAAGCCTCTCCAACTCTTGGTGGTAGTGAGCAGAATTTCGGTCAAGATTTTCATATTATTTTTCATTATTTTGTTTTTACACGTTGCCCTAGAGATCATGGAGACCCTTAGCCTGGCAACATGGTACAGAAAGAAAGGAGTTAACAAGTGCATGCATGAGGTCCGCACTATGTGCACGGTGGGACCCCATTCTGTCACTGGGAGTGGGGTGGCAGAAGATCGCTGGTGGGGAGGGCGCCGGCTCAGCAGTGTCCCTTCTAAAGGCAACACAGAGTACACCAGACCACAGTGTGAAGTAACATGGGTCAGAATTTTCCAGAGGCAATCTGTACTTTTATTACTGCACACAGAGACACGTCTCATCCATAAGTTAGGAAACTGCCTTTATGTTAAATTCTCACATGACCTCAATCCCCGCCTGGTTCCGGGCATTAATAAGCGTGCTCATGGCAAAAGGTGTCAGTCAGTAGAGCAGTGGATGGTGTCAGTAGAGCAGTGGATGGTGTCAGTAGAGCAATGGACAGTGTCAGAAGGGCAGTGGATGGTGTTAGTGGAGCAGTGGATAGTGATAGTAGGGCAGTTGATGGTGTCAGTCAGTAGGGCAATGGACAGTGTCAGTATCAGTAGGGCAGTAGACGTTGTCAGTCAGTAGAGCAGTGAATGATGTCAGTAGAGCAGTGGAAGGTGTCAGTAAGGTAGTGGATGGTGTCAGTAGGCCAGTGGATGGTGTCATTCAGTAGACTAGTGGACGGTGTCAGTAGGGCAGTGGATGGTGTCAGCCAGTAAAGCAGTGGACGTTGTCAGTAAGGTAGTGAATGGTGTCAGTTGGTAGAGCAGTGGACGATGTCAGTAGAGCAGTGGAAGGTGTCAGTAGCACAGCAGATGTTGTCAGTAGGACAGTGGATGGTGTCAGTCAGTAGACTAGTGGAAGATGTCAGTAAGGCAGTGGATGGCATCAGTAGGGCAGTGGATGGTGTGAGTAGGGCAGTGGATGGTGTGAGTCAGTAAAGTAGTGGATGATGTTAGTAGAACAATGGATGGTGTTAGTAAGGCAGCGAATGGTGTCAGTGGAGCAGTGGACAGTGTCAGTAGGGCATTGGATGGTGTCAGTGGAGCAGTGGACGGTGTCAGTAGGGCAGTGGACAGTGTCAGTCGATGGATGGTGTCAGTAAGGCATTGGATGGTGTCAGTAGAACAGTGGACAGTGTCAGTAGGGCAGTGGACGATGTCAGTAGGGCAGTGGACGGTGTTAGTCCTTTTTCATGTTTTATTAATTTATTTTAATTTTTACAGCCCTATTGGGAGGCTTTGGTGAATAATGAAGGGGTTTAAACCGACCCCTGATGAGAAGAGACGACAGAGAAGGCGATTGAAGACACAGTCCTCAATCTTTATCTCTGCCTCCTCAGCAGGAAAGAATGAAGGAACAGGAAGAGCTCTGCACGGTCTCCCTGTTCAATCACAAACTGAAACATAGTATTTTTTTAGCAAACTTTGTTGCAGATTCCTACCTTTTTGTTATTCTGAAGAAATAGCTGTTTGTTTGTCTGTGTCCATGTGCACAGTGAATATGAATGGTAGTGATTTTATCATTATTTACCAGCTGCTGCACCTGCAGGGTTCTAATGAGGAAAGTGTCAGGGTCTGCATCCCTTTAGACATAATTTCCCTTTTGGAAGGATCTCACCACAAATGACATTTTTGTTGCAGGGGATGCCCAAAATCTGACTTGTACCTTAGTGCAGACTTCTGGGAAAATCAGTGAGCCAATCACACTAGCAGGAAATTACATTTCTGGGGGAGGGGGCGTTCTGTATACCATCTGTGTACAGAGCGCCTCCAGGTGGCCGTATTGCATTGTACAATGCTGCAGACTGAAAAGGAATGGTCATTTTTTAACACCGTTCAATTACACTATGACTTGTGTAGCAAGTTGTTGTTTACGCTATATTATTTTTTATTTGCTATTTGTTTCCCACAGAAGTGGAGTTCGAGTTCCCGATATAAAATATTCCCTTCAAGATGAAAATGAATTTTCCAGGAAAGTGGTGGAAGAATAAACAGGTTTGCTGGGCTTAGTGGAGATGTCACTCTGATTGTACATCACCAGTAACTGTCATCTACCTTACATTGGACGGAGGAGGTTACATCGACATTCTCTCCCTAAAACTGCTGTTCTGGCTCGCCCGGCGCTTTCATCCAACATCCTTTTTTATGGGCAATAAACGACGATGTTGTGTTTCCCAGAGAAAAAAAAATAAAACTCCGGCATCAGCCGGCGTTGGACACGGGCGTATCGGCGCGCTGAGATTAGCAGCTCCACAAAACCAAAAAAAGGAACAGATGTTTAATTATTCCTCCACACACTGGCTGCCTCGTATTTCTTCCTCGGTAAGCACCACATTGGTCAATTGTTCTTGCGCTCGTTCTCCACGCCGGACGGAGCTGAAATTGTATCGGCGGTTAATGGCCCGTCGGACGGCCCTTTATTTTTTTTTCCTGGGAGCGTGGCGGAGATGAATACGGAGGATCAGTCTAGTGTTGGCTGCGCGGAATCCGGCACTTCTCTCTCCAGGACTATTAGGACACAGAACTCATTGACGATTTAATCGTGCGGGAAATGCTTACGGCGAGGAATGTGCGAGCGCGGCACGTGCAATGGCGCCAGCCCTTGGGTGTTAAAGAGGACCTCCGGCCGAAAAACAAAAACTTTTTTTTCTATAGTTCTAAATGTGTGTTAGTCTATTCAAGTCATCCAAGATCACTGCCACCCCCTGAACACCATCACCGCTGCCACCCCACTCAACAATACCACTGCCTCCCCCCTCAACACCACTGCCGCTGCCACCCCCCCTCAACACCACTGCTGCCACCCCCCTCAACACTACGACTGCCACCACTGCCACCCCCCTCAACACCACTGCTGCCACCCCCCTAAACACCACTGCTGTCACCCCCCTCAACACCACCGCTGCCACCCCCCTCAACACCATCGCTGCCACCTCCCCTCAACACCACTGCTGCCACGCCCCCTCAACACTACGACTGCCACCCCCCTCAACACCACCGCCGCTGTCACCCCCCCTCAACACCACTGCTGCCACGCCCCCTCAACACTACGACTGCCACCCCCCTCAACACCACTGCTGCCACCCCCCCTCAACACCACTGCCGCTGCCACCCACCCTCAACACCACTGCTGCCACCCCCCTCAACACTATGACTGCCACCACTGCCACCCCCCCTCAACACCACCGCCGCTTCCATCCCCCTCAACACCACCGCTGCCACCCCCCCAACACTACCACTGCCACCCCCCCTCAACACCACCGCCGCTGCCAGCCCCCCTCAACACCACCGTTGCACCCCCTCAACACTACTACTGTCACTGATGCCACCCCCCTCAACACCACCACCGCTGCCACCCCCCCTCAACACCACCACCTCTTCTACCCCCCTCAACACCACCGCTGACACCCCCTCAACACCACTGCCACCCCCCCTCAACAACAACGCTGCCACCCCCATCAACACTACCACTGCCACCTCCCTCAACACTATGACTGCCACCACTGCCATACCCCCAACACTGCCGCTGCCACCCCCCCTCAACACCACCACTGCCACCGCTGCCACCCCTCTCAACACCACCGCTGCCACCCCCCTCAACACCACCGCCGCTGCCACCCCCCTCAACACCACCGTTGCCACCCCCTCAACACCACCGTTGCCACCTCTGCCACCCCCCCAACACCACCACTGCTTCCACCCCATCTCAACACTACCACTGCCTAAACTTTGCAATATTTGCCCACTCTACTGTACTAACGACACAGGCAGGGCCGGCCCGTCCATTAGGGGTCCCCTCAACACCACCGCTGCCACCCCCTTACAACTACCACTGTCACTGATGCCACCCCCCTCAACACCACCACCGCTGCCACCCCCCCCTCAACACTACCACTGTCACTGATGCCACCCCCTCAACACCACCGCTGACACCCCCCTCAACACCACTGCCACCCCCCCTCAACAACAACGCTGCCACCCCGTCAACACTACCACCCCCCTCAACACCATGACTGCCACCACTGCCACCCCCAACACCGCCGCTGCCACCCCCCCTCAACACCACCACTGCCATGCCCCCTCAACACCACCACTGCCACCGCTGCCACCCCCTCTCAACATCACCGCTGCCACCCCCCTCAACACTATCACTGCCACCCCCCCTCAACACCACCACCGCTGCCACCCCCCTCAACACCACCGCCGCTGCTACCCCCCTCAACACCACCATTGCCACCCCCTCAACACTACCACTGCCACCCCCCCAACACCACCACTGCTTCCACCCCATCTCAACACTACCACTGCCTAGACTTTGCAATATTTGCCCACTCTACTGTACTAACGACACAGGCAGTGGCGGCCCGTCCATTAGGGGCCCCCAGGCACCGCCCCCTCTCTCCACGCCACCCTCCTATAAGCAATGGATAGATTCATGCATCCAGGTGTGTTACAACAGTGAATGAATATTCGCTTGTTAAAACACTGATCGTCAATCTGGCCAACCAGTGTGAGACCCGTTTTCCAATTATCCGAAAAGAGAAGACTCCCGATTGGCCGCTGAGGGGGGGGGGGACGGAAGCCGCCTCAACCATGATGACCCGTGGAGAGCAGGAGAACGGGAAGCCACCGCTGCCGAGCAGGGGAACCCACCGATGATGGGGTAAGTGCTACAGTATGTCGGCTGCCACTGGACACTGGGTGGGAAGGGGTTAACATCTAGGGCCAATCAAAGGGTTAACTGCATGCCTAATAGTGTGTAATATGTGCTGCTTTTACTAAGAGACGAAACAGCCGGATTGCTGCTCTGTGTACAGGGTATTGTGTGTTTGTAAACACAGAGCTCTGTGCTGTGATTGGGAAAATGCAAAGTGATCTCTGAATGGTGCAGCTGCTTGGAAGTTAATGGAGGTCACTGTAGTAGCAGTGTAGCATCGGTGTCTACTTCAGTGATTTCCAGGCTTCTGGAAGGATCCCACAGGTATAGCATATACTGTACATAGTTGGTCCAAGCTGAATCAATATAACTATGTAAAAATATCCATTCCTGGAATTTATCTTTAACCCCATTATGACGCTGAAAGTCACATGTCCTGTAGGCTGCAAGAAAAAAGAAAAATAATTGCATTTAAATGCTCCTGAAGTGTACCTTTAAAGCTGAACTCTGCGATCAGCAAATATTGTCTAAATCCATTCATCATGTGTATTCTTCTTGAATCTCGGTGAGCTTTGTGTATTTCTTCCAGATCTGTTCAGTAATCCAGTGTGAGACTTCCTGTAATAAAGACCGCTCAATGCTGCTCTCTCTACTTGTGCAGGGGGACTGGTCTTGTCTCCTCCTCACGCCTTCCATCCCAACCCCCCCCCCACAGCTCTGCTCTCTGTACAGGTTATGTACACCACAGCGATGATGTCACTGTTACTTCAAGAACTCAATGTCTTGGTTTGCAAAGACATTTGATGCCAGTTCCAGGACAAGGTCATCTAGAGCCAAGGGCAAGGGCAACCTAATTTTAAACCAATAAACATTGAAGATTTTATACTATGAAGGTCTTATCTCTTTTTGGGGCTCAGGTGTGACCGAATCCTTTTCGGGTGGTGAAAGCTTGACAGCGTGATCCCCTCTGGACGATTAAAGGCCGTGGCTGGGTATATAGCCTCAAGCATGAAAGACCTCCTGTTACTGGGTATATTCTTCATGAATCCATGCTGCTAATGATACCATTTTCATTACTAAAATATTGTATATATTCCCTTATCATCCCCTCAAGAGCTTGCATACTATTGATGTTAGGCTAACTGGTCTGTAATTCCCAGGGATGTATTTTGGGCCCTTTTTAAATATTGGTGCTACATTGACTTTTCTCCAATCAGCTGGTACCATTCCAGTCAGTAGACTGTCAGTAAAAGTTAGGAACAATGGTCTGGCAATTACTTGACTGAGTTCCCTGAAGCCCCCCGATTCCCTTGTGAAGATTGAGGAGAAGAATAAATTCAATGCCTTCGCCATCTCCCCATCCTTTGTAACTAGCTGTCCTTCCTCATTCTTTATGGGGCCAATATGGTCTGTCCTCCCTTTTTTACTGTTTACATACTTAAAGAATTTCTTGGGATTTTTTTTGCAATCCTCCGCCATGTGTCATTCGTGTTCTATCTTAGCCACCCTAATTGCACCTTTACATTTCTTGTTGCATTCTTTATAAAGTCTGAATGCTGATGATGATCCCTCAACTGTGTATTTTTTGAAGGCCTTCTCCTTTCCTTTTATATGCATTTTTACATTGGAGTTAAGCAACCCAGGACTTTTGTTTGCTCTTTTAAATGTATTACCCACTGGGATGCATTGGCTAATGACCTTATTTAATATGCTCTTAAAGCAAACCCATCTCTCCTCTGTGTTCTTTGTTCCTAAGATTTTATTCCAATTCATGCCTTCAAACAAGGTTCGTAGTTTAGGGAAGTTGGATCTTTTGAAATTCAGAGTCTTTGTATTCCCCTTATGTTTCCTATTTGTGTGATTTATACTGAAGCCAATTGACCTGTGATCGCTGTTACCTAAATTGCCCCGTATTTCCACATCCGTGATCAGGTCTGTATTGTTGGTAATCAGTAGATCCAGTAACGCTTTATTTCTAGTTGATGCGTCTACCATCTGACCCATAAAATTGTTCTGCAAGAGATTTAGGAACTGGCAAGCCTTAGACAAATGCATGGTTCCCTCCGCCCAGTCTATGTCTGTATAATTAAATAGACCCATTATGATAACACTTCCCATCCTTGCTGCTAATCCAACTTGTGATAGGAGATCCGTCTCCCAGTGGCGGCTGGTGAAGTTTTAGGATGGGGGGGCGCCAGACCCCGCCCTTCCTTTTTGACCCCTCCCACTTGATGGAAATGGGCGTGGTTTCAGCGAAATAGTGGGCGTGGCTCTAAGGTGGTGTGGTTGGCGTCTGAGATAAACGAGGGATGGAGGGAGAGAGGGACAGCAGGCCTAGATCCTACACAACAAAAGAAATGTGTATTCTACAAAGTTTAACAATCAGCAGATAAAGATACTCCAAACACCTGGTGTTAGCGCTTCAATCATCCCGGCACCATGGTTGTTATGGTGTCAGGATGATTGAAGCTCATTATTACTATTATTACATTGTAAAATAATATGAAATCGTTCAACTCACCATAATGCAGAATCAGTGGGAGCCCCGAGTGTGTCACTAGCCACGTCGCCTGTCACCAGATGCCATCAGGTGTCCCCAGCAGTCCCTTCTTACATGCAGCCTGTGTCACATCAAATGCAGCCTCTGTCACATCAAATGCAGCCTCTGTCCCCCCCCCAAAATGCAGCCTCTGTCCCCTTACATCAGAGTTGCCATCAGTGTCCCCCCACAGCATGTGTCCCCATCAGAGCCCCCCACAGCAGGTGTCCCCCACAGCAGGGTGTCTCCATCAGAATCCCCCCACAGCAGGTGTCCCCATCAGAGTCCCCCCACAGCAGGTGTCCCCATCAGAATCCCCCCACAGCAGGTGTCCCCATCAGAGTCCCCCCACAGCAGGTGTCTCCATCAGAGCCCCCCACCAGAGCCCCCCACAGCAGGTGTCCCCTATCAAAGCCCCCCACAGCAGGTGTCCCCCATCAAAGCCCCCCACAGCAGGTGTCCCCCATCAAAGCCCCCCACAGCAGGTGTCCCCCATCAGAGCCCCCCACAGCAGGTGTCCCCTATCAAAGCCCCCCACAGCAGGTGTCCCCCATCAGAGTCCCCCCACAGCAGGTGTCCCCCATCAGAGCCCCCCACAGCAGGTGTCTCAATCAGAGTCCCCCCACAGCAGGTGTCCCCATCAGAGTCCCCCCAAAACAGGAGTCGCCCATCAGAGCCCCCCACAGCAGGTGTCCCCCATCAGAGCCCCCCACCAGAGCCCCCCACAGCAGGTGTCCCCTATCAAAGCCCCCCACAGCAGGTGTCCCCCATCAGAGTCCCCCCCACAGCAGGTGTCCCCCATCAGAGTCCCCCCCACAGCAGGTGTCTCCATCAGAGTCCCCCCACAGCAGGTGTCCCCTATCAAAGCCCCCCACAGCAGGTGTCCCCTATCAAAGCCCCCCACAGCAGGTGTCCCCTATCAAAGCCCCCCACAGCAGGTGTCCCCTATCAAAGCCCCCCACAGCAGGTGTCCCCCATCAGAGCCCCCCCACAGCAGGTGTCCCCCATCAGAGCCCCCCACAGCAGGTGTCCCCTATCAAAGCCCCCCACAGCAGGTGTCCCCCATCAGAGTCCCCCCACAGCAGGTGTCCCCCATCAGAGCCCCCCACAGCAGGTGTCCCCTATCAAAGCTCCCCACAGCAGGTGTCCCCCATCAGAGTCCCCCCACAGCAGGTGTCCCCCATCAGAGCCCCCCACAGCAGGTGTCTGAAGTGCCAAGTAGCTTCCGCCCGGCGCCTGTAGTATGTATTGCTATGGCCGAGCGGAAGCTACTCGGCGCTTCAGAAAACGCCCCAAGGCGGGCTAAACGCCTGCAAATGCAGCGCCACGTCTGCAATCTCGTGATTGCATAGACGTGGCGCTTCCTATAAGTGCACTGTGTCCGGCGTCGCACTCTGTCTGGTGTCCGAACACAGTGCACTTAAGGACCTTTTTTTTCCTTTTTTTTTTTTTTAAAGGGCCAGTATTAAAAAATTTTTTTTTTTTTACTTTTTTTTTTTTTTTTTGCTGCCTGGAGGGGGGGGCAGGTGTCCCCCATCAGAGCCCCCCACAGCAGGTGTCTCAATCAGAGTCCCCCCACAGCAGGTGTCCCCATCAGAGTCCCCCCAAAACAGGAGTCGCCCATCAGAGCCCCCCACAGCAGGTGTCCCCATCAGAGCCCCCCACAGCAGTTGTCCCCATCAGAGCCCCCCCCTCAGCAGGTGTCCCCCCGATTCTCCACACAGCGGTACTTACCTTCAGTCTCCTGCGGTGTCCTCCTCCTCACACTGGCACCAGCATTCTTCCTGCTTCCTCTCTCGGGCGCAATGAGAGAGAGAACCAGGAAGTGACATCTGCCTCAGGGCAGATGTCAATCAAATCTGAAGTGCCAAGTAGCTTCCGCCCGGCGCCTGTAGTATGTATTGCTATGGCCGAGCGGAAGCTACTCGGCGCTTCAGAAAACGCCCCAAGGCGGGCTAAACGCCCGCAAATGCAGCGCCACGTCTGCAATCTCGTGATTGCATAGACGTGGCGCTTCCTATAAGTGCACTGTGTCCGGCGTCCGAACACAGTGCACTTAAGGACCTTTTTTTTCCTTTTTTTTTTTTTTTAAAGGGCCAGTATTAAAAAAATTTTTTTTTTGACTTTTTTTTTTTTTTTTTTTTGCTGCCTGGAGGGGGGGGGGGCGGCGCCCAGGCGCCCCCTATGGACGGGCCGCCACTGCCGTCTCCTCCTCCTCTCTCTCTTCATCCCTTTGGAGCTCTACCCATAAGGATTCCACCTCCTCCCTAGCTCCCTCAGTGATGTCTTCTCTTACATTCACTCCCCCCCTTCTTTATCCTCTCTATCCTTGGGGTGAAGGGTATACCCTTGAATGGTTGCCAGCCAATCATGAGAGCTGTTGAACCAGGTCTCTGAAATTCCCACAAAATCCAAATCTTCCTCGTACAACAGTATCTCTAGTTCACCCATCTTGTCCGCCGAGCTCCTGGTATTGGTGAACATGCTAAGTAGTTTAGACCAGTCGCATACTATCCTCTTATTGGGTGTTCCGAGATTGCAACTAGGACTTGTTACTATACTTACCTTGGGTTTATGTGCTTTAGTCAACTTACCACTAATGCCCCCAATACTACCCTCTGGAATATGTTCCGCACTATCTCTACCTCTGGGCCCTCTAATCATCCCTACTAGCACAAATACCCCCCCCCCCCCCCGTTAAAATAATTCAATAATTCCCTCCTAGCACAATTCCCCTACCCCCTCTACCATATCACCAATTCTAGCACAAACCCACCAAATCCCCCCCACCTACCACAAATCCTCTTCCCCCCATCCCCCCTCTCAGGACAAGGTCATCTAGCACAAGGTCATCTAGAGCCCAGGGCAAGCATGCCAGACTGCACACACTCCCCCAACCAAGATGTATAAGCATTATGTGTCAGCAAAAATCCCCCACCCCCCCAAAAAAAAAAATACTGAGCACTAATCTGCATGCTTACCCCCCTATTCCCCTTCCTCCCAGTACAAATTCACCTCCCTGTTGAATTTCCCCCCTCCCAGCACAAATTTATGCCCCCCATTCCCAAAATCCCCCCAGCACAAATGCCCCCTCCCCCAACAACAAAAAAAATCACCCCTGCTAGTAAATATCCTCCTAGTACAAATCCTCTCCCCCACTCAAAATCTCCCCTTCCAACACAAATACCCCCTCCCCCCCGAATTTCCCCTCCTAGCACAGATACCCCCTAATCATCCCTACTAGCACAAATAGCCTCCCCCCATAAAAAATTCCCTTCCTAGCACAATTCCCCTACCCACTCTACCTTTTCACTACAAGAACAAACCCGCCAAATCCCCCACACCTACCACAAATCCTCTTCCTCCATACCCCCTCCCAACAAAAATCCCCCTAAAAACACCACTCCTAGCACACTCCTCTCCTAGAACAATTCTTACCCCGTTGCTCCCCAGATTCTCCCTCCCAACACAAATCTCCTCCCCCAATCTCATTGTGGTGCTTCCCCCACCTCACATGAAACCACAGTGCCCAGGGCAACTGCCCCCTCCTGCCCACCCCAGATTGACGCACACAAAAGTGGATTATTATCCTTTGTTACTACTGAGAAATATATTTCAATTTTTGTACCATTTTTTTGAGTCCAGCTTTCATTTTTCAGCCAGAAAGCAATCGGAAAAATATTCCGGGCCCGCAAGAAACGTCAAGTTAATTACACCAAGAGAAATGCTTATTCTCCACAAATTGAAATCTGGGGAGATTAAATCAAACATCTTAATTAGTAGACATTGATCACAGAGCTATTTGTCAACTCTTGTTGCCAATAATGAGGAACCCTCCAAAGCCGAATGAACGGGGACAAAACAAAGTGGAAACTATCCCATGGAATCGGAGATGCCGGCCTGGAACGTCAGCTCTGTGTGTTTAACCCCGTCCTTGTTGGGGGGTTGCGGGGGGACTGGCACTGGCGGTGGGAGCTAATTAAAAGGCTGTGTTCATTTGTTTATTCTAAAGCCAGCCTTGGACGCGGTTCTGAAAGAAATCAGAATAGACAGGATTTAACCACTTCAGCCCCGGAAGGATTTACCCACTTCCTGACCGGGCCATTTTTTGCGATACGGCACTGCCTCACTTTAACTGACAATTGCGCGGTCGTGCAATGCTTTACCCATATAAAATTGATGTCCTCATTTTCCCATAAATAGAGATTACTTTTGGTGGTATTTGATCACCTCTGCGTTTTTTATTTTTTTCGCTATAAACAAAAAAAGACTGACAATTTTGAAAAAAAAAAACAATATTTTTAACTTTTTAACTTTAACTCCTTAGTTTAGGCCGATATGTATTCTTCTACATATTTTTGGTAAAAAAATAATCCCAATTAGCGTATATTGATTGCTTTACGCAAAAGTTATCACGTCTACAAAATCAAAGGGTTAAATGTTCCGTAGGGGTTTGTCACTGTGGGGGGAGGAGACTGACTGGTAGTAGAGAGAGACGCTGTTCCTGATCACTAGGAACAGACAATCTCACTCTACTCTCCTGTCAGAATGGTGATCTGGTTTGTTTACATTGACAGATCCCCGTTCTGCCTCTCTGTGGAGCGATCGCAGGTGGCCGGCCGGCAGACATCAAGTCAGCCGGGACCGCTGATTGGCTCCCCCCCCCGCTAGCGAATGGGCACAGATCACCGTGTACGCACCCGGCGTACAATGACGGCGATTCGCGCAGCCGAGCCAACCTGCTGCAGTATAACTGCGGCGGCTGGTCAGCGAGTGGTTAAATGTCGCAGTTTTAATGCAAACGTGTCTTGAGAAAAGCACGCGGGCTGCCATTGATGGGCTCCTTTTGAAAGTGCTAGCTGCCTGGCAGCTGCCACCTCTACGCCATACCTCTACGCCATACACAGCACAGCTTATCCAAGGTAGCACCATTGCATCATGGAAATGCTTTTTTTCTTGGTCTAAGCCAGCTCACTGGAATGTTGTGCTGAGGGCCTGGGGCTTAAAAGTGTGTATGGCAGTGGCGGCTGGTGCTCAAAATTTTTTTTTGGGGGGGGGGCGCAAACAAACTGAAAAATTCTGAAAAATACTGAAACCAAAACATCAATTGCAGCCTCACTGTGTCCATCATATGCCTCCAACTGTGCCCATCATATGCAGCCAACTGTGCCCATCATATGCAAACTATGTGCCCAGTAGGGATGAGCCGAACACCCCCCGGTTCGGTTCGCACCAGAACCCGCGAACGGACCGAAAGTTCGCACGAACATTAGAACCCCATTGACGTCTATGGGACTCGAACGTTCGAAATCAAAAGTGCTCATTTTAAAGGCTAATTTGCATGGTATTGTCCTAAAAAGGGTTTGGGGACCCGGGTCCTACCCCAGGGGACATGTATCAATGCAAAAAAAACTTTTAAAAACGGCCGTTTTTTCGGGAGCAGTGATTTTAATGATGCTTAAAGTAAAAAAAAAAAAAGTGAAATATTCCTTTAAATATCGTACCTGGGGGGTGTCTATAGTATGCCTGTAAAGTGACACGTGTTTCCCATGTTTAGAACAGTCCCTGCACCAAATGTCATTTTTAAAGGAAAAAATCTCATTTAAAACTGCTTGCGGGTTTAATGTCATGTCGGGTCATGGCAATATGGATGAAAATCAGTGAGACAAACGGCATGGGTACCCCCCAGTCCATTACCAGGCCCTTTGGGTCTTGTATGGATATTAAGGGGAACCCCGCACCCAAATTAAAATAAGGAAAGGTGTGGGGCCACCAGGTCCTATATACTCTGAACAGCAGTATACAGGCGGTGCAAACAAGACAGGGACTGTAGGTTTGTTGTTAACTAGAATCTGTAATTTTGAACATTTTTAACGTGTTTAGCTCCAGCCAAAAAATCTTTTCTAAGCTTTTTGGAAAACATAGGGAAGGGTTATCACCCCTGTGACATTTGTTTTGCTGTCTTTCCTCCTCTTCAGAAGATTTCACCTCACTTTTTTGTCCCAATGAAAAATGTTTTTTGAAAATTTGGGTTTTTTTGTGGAACAAGGATTGGAAAGCATCAGTGGAAAGGAGAAATTGTTTTCCCATATTAACTCTTACAGGAGAGAATTTCCCTTCCTAGGGGTAGATTTCATCTCACTTCCTGTTGTCTTCTTCCGTTTGCAAGTAGGAGTCGTTTGTAAGTTAGATGTTTGAAAGTAGGGTCCTGCCCTATATACTCAGCAGAAATTTGGGCCTTAGGTGTTGCTGTGGCCACAACACTGTAAGCCCTCACAGGGCCCTGCTGTGAAATATTAGATCAAGAATTGTAATTACATGCCCCTGTTGAACAGGAGCTGAAAAATTAGGCCTTAGGCACTGGTGCTGGTGCCACAACACTGCAACCCCTCACAGACACTCTAGTTGGAACGCAGGAACGAGCCCTGCTGCAAAGTATTGCTTCAAAAATTGTAATTACACGCCCCTGTTAGACAGGGGCAGAAAAATTGGGCCTTAGGCACTGGTGCCACAACACTGCAACCCCTCACAGACACTCTAGTTGGAACGCAGGAACGAGCCCTGCTGCAAAGTATTGCATCAAAAATTGTAATTACACGCCCCTGTTAGACAGGGGCAGAAAAATTGGGCCTTAGGCACTGGTGCTGGTGCCACAACACTGCAACCCCTCACAGACACTCTAGTTGGAATGCAGGAACGAGCCCTGCTGCAAAGTATTACATCAAAAATTGTAATTACACGCCCCTGTTAGACAGGGGCTGAAAAATTGTGCCTTAGGCACTGGTGGTGGCGCCCAGAACCAAAAATGTTCTTACAAGCTATCAGCGTGATGATTGAGGAGGAAGAGGATAATTATTCAGGGATAGTCACTCAGCATCAGCATAGGCAGTCTTTGAAGGGATCTGAGATTTCAAAAAAAATTATTCGGTTACATCAGCATCAGGTGCTTGGTAGCTGGTGGTGATCCAAGACTCATTCATTTTTATGAAGGTCAGCCGATCGACCGAGTCGGTGGACAGACGCACCCTGTGATCGGTTACCACGCCTCCAGCAGCACTGAATGTGCGTTCCGAAAGAACGCTGGATGCAGGACAGGCCATTAGCTCAATTGCATACTGTGCAAGCTCTCGCCAGTGATCCATCCTCAAGACCCAGTAACCCAGAGGATTTTCGGTGGGAAAGGTGTCCAAGTCTGATCTTGCCCCTAGGTATTCCTGCACCATGTAAAACAGACGCTGGCGATGGTTGCTGGAACCGATCATACCTTGGGGCTGCGGACCAAAAAATTGTCTGAACGCATCGGTCAGACGGCCACCTTCTCCACCGCTCCTTCTTTGACTGACCGAAGCCTCAGCAACACGTTGTCCAGAAACAGGAGTTTGTAACCTCCCAGTCTCTGGGAACGTGTTGCACAGACCTTTCTGCAAGGCCTCCCGAAGATGTTTCATCCTCTGCTCCCTCTGCGATGGCAAGATAAGGTCCGCAACCTTACCCTTGTAACGTGGATCAAGGAGGGTTGCCAGCCAGTATTGGTCCTTCTCCTTGATACCACGAATACGAGGATCCTTACGCAGGCTTTGCAGGATCAGGGAGGCCATGCAGCGTAGGTTTGCTGAGGCATTCGGTCCGGAGTCCTCTGGGTCACTAAGAACGACATGGTCCGCAGCCACCTCCTCCCAGCCACGTACAAGTCCATGTGTTTCTTGGGACTGATCCCTTAAAGACTGCTGCTGATGCTGAGTGCCAGGCTCCACCTCCATACTGACACAATCTTCCTCCTCCTCCTCCTCTTCCTCCTCGTCCTCTTCCTGTGTGATCGTCGGGCACGCAGGAACACTGTCTGGATAAAGGGGGCCTTGAGAGCTAAGGAAGTCCTCCTCTTCCTGCCTCTGTTCTGCCTCAAGTGCCCTGTCCATTATTCCACGCAGCGTGTGCTCCAACAGGTGGACAAGGGGGACAGTGTCACTGATGCATGCACTGTCACTGCTCACCATCCTCGTGGCCTCCTCGAATGGTGACAGGACAGTGCATGCATCCCTGATCATGGCCCACTGGCGTGGGGAAAAAAAACCAAGCTCCCCTGACCCTGTCCTGGTGCCATAGTCGCACAGGTACTCATTGATGGCCCTCTGCTGCGTGTGCAGCCGCTGCAGCATGGCCAACGTTGAGTTCCACCTGGTGGGCATGTCACAGATTAGGCGGTTCTTGGGCAGGTTAAACTCCTTTTGGAGGTCCGTCAGCCGAGCACTGGCATTATATGACCGGCGGAAATGCACACAGACTTTCCTGGCCTGCCTCAGGACATCCTGTAAGCCCGGGTACCTGCCCAAGAACCGCTGCACCACCAAGTTAAGGACGTGAGCCAAACAGGGCACATGGGTCATTTGTCCCTGTCGGAGGGCAGAGAGGAGGTTGGTGCCATTGTCGCAAACCACCATTCCTGCCTTAAGTTGGCGTGGCGTCAACCACCTCTGAACCTGCCCCTGCAGAGCTGACAGAACCTTTGCCCCAGTGTGGCTCCTGTCCCCCAAGCACACCAGCTCAAGCACCGCATGGCATCTTTTGGCCTGTGTACTTGCGTAGCCCCTTGAACGCCTACGGAGCACCGCTGGTTCCGAGGAAGAGGCCATGGAGGAAGAAGAAGAGGAGGGGGTGGAGGAGAGAGGTGTGTCACAATCAGCATTTTGGAGGCGTGGTGGCGGAACAACCTCCAACACTACTGCACCTTGTCCTGCATCCTTCCCAGCTGCCAGCAGAGTCACCCAATGCGCCGTGAAACTTAGGTAACGTCCCTGTCCATGCCTGCTGGACCATGAGTCAGCGGTAATATGCACCTTACCGCTGACCGCCCTGTCCAGCGAGGCATGGACATTGCCTTCCACATGCCGGTAGAGAGCCGGAATCGCCTTCCGTGAGAAAAAGTGGCGTTTGGGTACCTGCCACTGAGGAACCGCACATTCCACAAACTCACGGAAGGGGGCAGAGTCTACCAACTGAAAAGGCAGCAGTTGAAGTGCTAGCAATTTTGCCAAGCTAGCATTGAACCGCTGGGCATGTGGATGGCTGGGAGCAAACTTCTTTCGGCGGTGCAGCAGCTGGGGCAGGGAAATTTGCCTGGTACAATCTGACGTCGGTGTACCAAAAGCAGATTGCCCACAAGTACTTGGCTGTGACACACCTAATTCTACACCTTCATTCCTCTCACTGCAGGTCTCAGAGAGGACTGAAGGTCTAGTGGGGTTGGAAATCTCAGCTGATGAGGAGCAAGGAGAGATCCTCTTTGTTCTTTGGTGTGGGTCTTTTAGATACGCTTGCCAACGAACTGCATGGCAGGTCAACATATGTCTGGTCAAGCATGTGGTACCCAAGCGGGAGATGTTTTGGCCACGCGAGATACGCTTGAGACATATGTTGCAAATAGCAGCGGTGCGATCTGATGCACTCATCTCAAAAAAGGCCCACACCAAAGAACTTTTTGAATAACGCGCAGAGACTGCAGCGCCCTGCACATGTGGAGCTTTGGGGTGTGATGCAGTCAATGTGCTGCCCTTAGGCTGGCCCCTGGAGGGCATCCTGCCTCGTTGGTGATGTGCCGCCGCCTCCTCCTCCTCCTCCTCCTCCTCCCTCCTATCAGGCACCCACGTTGAGTCAGTGACCTCATCATCCCCTCCCTCCTCATCACTGGAGCAAACCTGGCAGTATGCTGCAGCAGGGGGAGCATGACTGCCAGATTGCTGTCCTTCTTGGGCACCCCCTCTGTCCGTGCTCATGTTACTGCCTTCATCGAGCTCAGTATCGTCATCAGAGCCTTCCAAACGCTGGGCATCCTCCTGGAGCATGTACCCAACACTGTGGTCAAACAGTTCGAGGGAATCCTCATGAGGACATGGTGGAGCTAGGGAAGGAGTCACTGATGACATTGCCAGACAAAGCACCCTGGGCATGGGTGAGAGAGGATGAGGAGGATGAGGAGGATGAGGACGGCTTGGTCATCCACTCGACCAAGTCTTCCGCATGTTGCGGCTCAACACGGCCAGCTGCCGAAAAAAAGGCCAAGCGTGTCCCATGGCCACGTGCTGATGAGGATGCACCGTCTCCACGACCAGCACTAGACACAGAGCCTGCTTGCCCTCTCTTATTGGCTTGTGACTGTCTGCCTCTCCTTCTTGGCCTTCCAGACATACTAATGGCCTGTAGCTGCACTAAGCTGGGATAGAACACCTGTAATTTTCTTCAGGTAGCTTTATATACTGTAACCAGACAAGCTTGCCTGTCAGTAGGAAGATAACAGGAACGGATCTAGCTGTACACTGTGAGCAGGACGCACTGTACTAAATGTAAATAGTCTAGCTGCCTGACCGTGGTACTAATAGGATCAAATAGAACACCTGTAATTTTCTTCAGGTAGCTTTATATACTGTAACCAGACAAGCCTGCCTGTCAGTAGGAAGATAACAGGAACGGATCTAGCTGAACACTGTGAGCAGGACGCACTGCACTAAATGTAAATAGTCTAGAAGATAACAGGAACGGATCTAGCTGAACACTGTGAGCAGGACGCACTGCACTAAATGTAAATAGCAGGAACGGCTCTAGCTGAACACTGTGAGCAGGATGCACTGCACTAAATGTAAATAGCAGGAACGGATCTAGCTGAACACTGTGAGCAGGACGCACTGCACTAAATGTAAATAGTCTAGAAGATAACAGGAACGGATCTAGCTGAACACTGTGAGCAGGACGCACTGCACTAAATGTAAATAGCAGGAACGGATCTAGCTGAACACTGTGAGCAGGACGCACTGCACTAAATGTAAATAGCAGGAACGGATCTAGCTGAACACTGTGAGCAGGACGCACTGCACTAAATGTAAATTGCAGGAACGGATCTAGCTGAACACTGAGCAGGACGCACTGCACTAAATGTAAATAGTCTAGAAGATAACAGGAACGGATCTAGCTGAACACTGTGAGCAGGACGCACTGCACTAAATGTAAATAGCAGGAACGGATCTAGCTGAACACTGTGAGCAGGACGCACTGCATTAAATGTAAATAGTCTAGATAGAAGATAACAGGAACGGATCTAGCTAAACTGAATACAGTGTATATATATATATGCAACACCTGGGATGCATATATATACACAATACACTGTAAGTGCAGCTAACTGACTGACTGTTCTGCCTAATCTATCTAACTCAAATCAAATGACACTGTCTCTCTCTCTCTCTCTATCTCTCAGCACACCGGAACACACACTACACAGGGCCGCCGTGCAGGCGGCCTTATATAGTGTGGGGTGTGTACTAAATCCCCTGAGCCATAATTGGCCAAAGCCACCCTGGCTTTGGCCAATTACAGCTCTCTCTACTGACGGCGCTGTGATTGGCCAAGCATGCGGGTCATAGTGCATGCTTGGCCAATCATCAGCCAGCAATGCACTGCGATGCCGCAGTGAATTATGGGCCGTGACGCGCCACACGAATTTGGCGCGAACGGCCCATATCGTTCGCAATTCGACGAACGATCGAACAGCCGATGTTCGAGTCGAACATGGGTTCGACTCGAACACGAAGCTCATCCCTAGTGCCCAGCAAATGCAGCCACTGTGCCCACCATATGCAGCCAACTTTTCCCATCATATGCAGCCAACTGTGCTCATAATATGCAGCTACCTGTGCCCATAATATGCAACCACCTGTGCCCATCATATGCAAAGTCTGTTCCCAGCAAATGCAGCCACTGTGCCCATCATATGCAGCCAACTGTGCCCATCATATGCAGCCAACTGTGCCCATAATATGCAGCCACCTGTGCCCATCATATGCAGCCACCTGTGCCCATCATATGCAGCCAACTGTGCCCATCATATGCAGAGTCTGTTTCCAGCAAATGCAACCACTGTGCCCATCATATGCAGCCAACTGTGCCCATCATATGCATCTCCCCTATGGGGAGACAAACAGCTACAAAAACCAGAAATCCAAAACGTAATGAAAAAAAATAAAGTCTGCCACAGCCCTATTTTATAATGGCAGCAAACTATGTTTTTATTTTCATTCCCTGTCCAGAAGCAACCCGAATGCTCAGTCTCAGCCCCACATATAACCTTTAATGGCAATACCCATTAAAATGTAGCATTGCTTTTACCGAAGAGAAAATCACCTCTTTATGAATTCATATCTTGTGGGTTTATCTATTAAGGTGCACAGACCATTTTACATTGTTAGCAAGCATTCAAGTTAATGGGCAATAACAATCTCTAATAGCAATCACAGCACAGTGATCAAGCCTCCTGGAGATTGCAGCACTCCGGGAGGGATTAATATGATACAGCGGTATAACAGGAAACCATTAGAGAATAAGGTAATGCGCATAATGTCAGCCTGTAGGTCCCCGCGCTGTATTTTTAGAACAAGTCTGACCTTCCGCCATCCTCATCTGCATCCTGTATATTCTAACAGCTTGTTCTTTGCTGAAAAGCACCTTTTCTGTGTACAAAAAAAAAATCAATAGAGAGGCGTTTGTGCAACTTCAGATTACATTGTGTATGTACAGTATAGGTTTACATGCCCTCTTGCAATTGAGGCAAATTGATAATAAGGATGGGGGTGGGGAATCTGGTGTTCTTAGTTCTTAATACACCAATTAACATGTATGTCTGTGCAAAATAAAAATTCACAAGCAGAGTTGTCAGCTCTTTCAATTACAGAGCACCAGCCCCGAAACTTTATTCCCATAGCATAAGGTGGGGGTGTTCTACAGTCCATCAGATTGAAACTTGGATGTTGTCCATAGATCCACTAAGGTTACATGATGACATATGTGGTCAATTCCCACCAAGCCCCTAGATATTGTCCATAGATTCCCCATGCATCTCCTGAGGTTAATGATGACATTAAGTACATGGTCAATTCCCACCCTTTTATATCCCATAGTATTGGCCTTAGCGTATTGGCGTAACACAGCCCCCTAGATATCATTTATACCATGCATCTCCTAAGGTTAAAGGAATACATATATGGTCAATTTTTTCCATTTATATCCCATAGCATTGGGCTGAAGTATTGAAGTACACACAGCAGGTATAGAGCAGTCTACCAGTATACAAGCTCCCTAGATGTTGTCCATAGATTAGCCATGCATCTTCAAAGGCTACATGATGACATACAGTATACGGTCAATTCCCTCCATTTGTACCCCATAGTATTGGGCTTGGGAGGATGTTGTCCCTAGATTAGCTGTGCATCACCTAAGGTTACAGGATGACATATATTGGTAATTTTCAGCATTTTTATCCCATAGTATTGGGCCTGGAGTATTGGAGTACACCCAGCAAGTATAGAACAGCCTACCAGTATACAAGCCTGTAGATGTTGTCCATAGATTCCCCATGCATCTCCCAAGGTTAATGATGACATTCAGTATATGGTCAATTCCCACCTTTTTATATCCCATAGTATTTGGGCTTGGTGTATGGAGTACACACAGCCCCCTAGATGTTGTCCATAGATTAGCCATGCATCACCTAAGATTACATGTAGACATACAGTATATGGTCAATTCCTACCACTTATATCCCATAGTATTCGGCTTGGCTAGATGTCACCCATAGATTAGCCATGTATCTCCTAAGGTTATAGGATAACATACAGTATATGGTACATTTTCACCATTTATATCCCAAAGTATTGACGTACACATAGCAATAGAGAAGTCTACCAGTATACAAGCCCACTAGATGTTGTCTATAGATTAGCCATGAATGTCCTAAGGTTACATGATGACATACAAGATATGGTCAATATATGGGCAATTCCCACGACTTATATCCCATAGTACTGGGCTTGGTGAGATATCCTACATAGATTGGCCACGCATCTCCTAAGGATACAGGAAAACATTTCTGGTGGATTTCCACCAATTATATACCAATTTCCACCATATCTCATAGTATTGGGCTTGGCGAGATGTTGACCATATATTGACCAATATTTAGTCAATATATGGTCAATTCCCACCACATATATCACATAGTATTGGGCTTGGTGAGATATCCTACAAAGGTTAGCCATGCATCTGCTAAGGTTAGAGGACAACATACATTGTCAATTTTTACCATTTATACCCCAAAGTATTGGGCTTGAAGTATTGGAGTACACACCAGTATTAATTTTGACAACTAAATTTCAATTTGGTTTTAGTTTTATGCCCTGTACACATGATAGGATTTTCCAAGATCAAAACCGTGGATTTTTTCGAAGGATGTTGGCTCAAGCTTGTCTTGCACAATGTTGTCGGAAATTCCGAACGTCAAGAACAAGGTGACATACAACACATATGACGAGCCGAGAAAAATTAAGTTCAAAAGCCAGCGCGGCTCTTCTGCTTGATTGCTTGACTAAATACGACTAAAACTAAAACAATTGCAGAAGACTAAAATGTGACTAAAACTAAAATGACATTTTAGTCAAAAGACTAATACCCTGTACACACGATAGGATTTTCCGACAACAAATGTTCAATGGGAGCTTGTTGTCGGAAATTCCGACCGTGTGTAGGCTCCATCGGACATTTTCCATCGGAATTTCCGTCACACAAAATTTGAGATCTGGATCTCAAATTTTCTGACAACAAAATCCATTGTCGTAAATTCCGATCGTGTGTACACAATTCCCTCATACAAAGTTCCACGCATGCTCGGAATTAAGCAGAAGAGCCGCACTGGCTATTGAACTTCATTTTTCTCGGCTCATCGTACGTGTTGTACATCACCACGTTCTTGACGTTCAGAATTTCCGACAAGATTTGTGTGACCGTGTGTATGCAAGACAAGTTTGAGCCAACACCCGTCGGAAAAAATCTATGGATTTTGTTGTCGGAATGTCCGATCGTGTTTACAGGGCATTAGAGTTATTATAACAGACAATAGGAGTAATATGGTGGCAGCTTTTAAATAAACCACAGCAGTAGCAGAAGAACCACCAAGCTCTAGGGAGGAAGACTCCCCCATGATGGAAAGTCACTGTGAGACTGAGTGCAAAATTAATGATCTGCAGTGAGTCTTTTTTTTTATTCTTTTGCATGATGACACTACAGTCAATTATCAAATGGATATAAGATGAATGATCTTGGGGCTGTCTGCTCTACTGGTGTATCTTTGTTATTTTTCCACTTTATTTGTATCTCGTGTAAAACTATACCCATAATATGTTGGACCGGACACTGTGTGTGGTTTCGTCTGGTGCAGGGAGGCAAGGGTTAAAATAATCTTTGCTACAGCAAGAGCAATAGTGAAGTCTTCCAATGCAACACTGAAGATATTGGAGCAGTGTGGCCTTACACTTTTAAATGACTGCCCACGCGCTGGTTAAGTAATACCACTAGTACAGTCAAAAGACTCCTCAAACTGAAAGAGTCGGTCTGCCAAATCGCAAACAACATGGGATGGAGCCAGTGTTAATTTCGTCAACGAAAACATTTTCGTCAAAGTTTTCGTCAGCAGCATTTTTACAGTGACGAAAACGGAAACAAAAAGGACAGCACATTTTCATCCACTGACAAAAACTATGACGAAAATCAATTCCATTTTCGTTAACGAACGAAAACGGAACAAAAATGTGAGGCAGGGACGTTTACCCTCGTAAAGTAACTTCCAGTTTTCATGGAGCTCTGACTGCTTCCGCTCCCAGCAAGCAAGGAAGCGAGTTGACGATACTGTGTGCACCGTTCGTGACGACTGCCAGGGACCAGAGCAGCACTGTGCATACAGGCAGGCCTCCCGAGTCCCAACTCATGAGGCGACTGCCCACGTGCAGAGCAAAGAGCAGACTATGAGTGTGTAGTACTAGTGTACATTATAATTACAGCAGGCCTGAGGCCTTCCCTCAGACCACCGTCCAAAGCACTGTGTGTGCATTATTACAGGCCTCCTCTGACCACTGGCAATGACATCCAGAGTACTGTGCGTTACAGGCCATCCCTTAGACCTGAGACCACCATCCAGCACTGTGCAGCATTACAACAGGCCTCCACTGATCAATGGCATTCAGGGCACTGTGCATTACAGGTCTTCCGCTCAGACCTGAGACCACCATCCAGCACTCTGCAGCATTACAACAGGCCTCCTCTGACCACTGGCATCCAGGGCTCAACAAGGGGTCGCAAATGGGAATTCATCTCCTGAAGGATGTTCTTGCATAGGCCTCCTGATGTGGTGTATGGGGGTAGAGGAGCATCATCTCATCTCTCTGGTGAAGTGAAAATTAAAATGACTGATTTCCTGAGTTGCAGCAACATCAAAGGAAGCAGATGTGGACCTGGGTCAAGGCAGTTGTTCACAGAATAATACTGCCCACTTGTGGAAGACAGCAACATACTTCCTGGAGGATGTTCGAGGTAATAACTAGGGATGAGCTCGATGTTCGAGTCGAACGTATGTTTGACTCAAACATCGGGTGTTTGCCAGTTCAACGAACAGCTAATATTATGGGGTTTTCGTAGGATATTCGAGCGCCGCAGAACGCCCCATAATGCACTGCGAAATTGCGGTGCATTGCTGTATGATGATTAGCCAAAGCATGCACCTGTATAGTGTGTGGACGGAGATAGATTGAGCTAGGTTAGGCAGGCAGGTTAGTTAGTGGCAGTGTATTTGATATATTCACTGTAGACTCTATATTGAGTCAGTGCAGGCAGTGTAGTTTACATAACAGTGTATTGAAGTGGTTAAGGGGAACCCCGCACCAAAATAAAAAATATTGGCATGGGGTTCCCCCTGAAATCCATACCAGGCCCTTCAGGTCTAGTATGGATTTTAAGGGGAACCCCGTGCCAATTTTTTTTTTTTAAATGGCTTGGGGCCCCCCCCCCCAAAATCCATACCAGACCCTTATCCAAGCATGCAACCTGGCAGGCTGCAGGAAAAGGGGGGGGTGAGAACAAAGTGTTCTGCGTTGTCAATTTATCTTCAATCACAGGGTCTGACAGACCCGAAAAATAGAAAAAAAAAAGCTCCGCCTCGAGGCGTCCCACCGACTGCTGTCTTTTCACGGTGACAGCTATTTTATAGGCAAGGGTGGGGCCACCTGATGACGTAAATGGGTGACCCTGCCCCCTTCTGACGTCATGTGATGTCAGAGGGGCGGGGTCACCCGTTTACGTCACCGGGTGGCTCCGCCCGTGCCTATATAATAGCTGTCAAAGCAAAAAAACAGCAGTCGGCGGGGAAGCCTCCCATGGAGGCAGAGTTTTTCTGTCCTTTTTTTACTTTTCCCGGACCGTCGGACACCGTGATTGATGATGGATTTACATCACGGGACACTTTCCTTTTTTCAAAATAAAGAACTTTTCAAAAACTGTCTCCTGTCATTTTGACTTTTTTTACACTTTTTTTGGTGAATGGGTAAGGGTACAATGTACCCCATAACCATTCACAAAGGGAGGGAGCCAGGATCTGGGGGCCCCCTTGTTAAAGGGGGCTTCCAGAGATTCCGATAAGCCCCCCGCCCGCAGACTCCCACAACTACCTGGCAAGGGTTGTGGGGATGAGGCCCTTGTCCCCATTAACATAGGGACAAGGTGCTTTGGGGGTGACCCCAAAGCACCCTCCCCATGTTGAGGGCATGTGGCCTGGTACGGTTCAGGAGGGGGGGCGCTCTCTCGTCCCCACCTCTTTTCCTGCAGCCTGCCAGGTTGCATGCTCGGATACGGGTCTTGTATGGTATGGACTGGGGGATCCCACGCCATTCCAACTTCCTGAAAAGACGATTAAAACAGCATGTACTGGTGTGATGCTCCGGAAGAAGTCTGATTAGCGACGAAACCGGTTGAGCGATAGCATCATTTCCTGTCATCGGTTTGGAGAATCTACCTCTGAAACCAATGTGTCCAGTACATGCTGTTTTAATCGTCTTTTCATGAAGTTGGTGACTTTAATAAAAGGTAAACGGAATTACGCTATGTGGAGTTTATTTCCTATTTAACCGAGTACCTGCGGAGGTGATTGGCGGTTCTGACCCAGCTTAAGATGTGGATGGCGTATTTTGTGGCATATTAAAGGCTAATTTTATGCTTACATCTGGTGAGTGAGAACCCCTAAGGGGAGTGTGACGCACGTTTTGGAGGATCCTGGTGTGAGGTGCATTACTAGTATTATCGAGCATTAGGACCACATCCTGTGTCTTTTGGACTTTCTCCCATCACCATCTGTCATCTATATTTTCTCATGTGTTTATAATCATATGAAAGCTTGTCATATGGCGAAATGACGATAGTGCTGCTTTAGTATATACTAGTACTTCTAGAAGTACTTGTGGACTTGATGATACTATTTTCTGATATAAAATTTTATTTTAAGCAGCTGCTGATTAATGAAGTAAATGTGATACATATATGTCAGTGCATTGTTAATAACATTCAAGCTCTGGAGCACTGAGAGAGTGGCAGGAGGCCTTGTTTTTCACTTTTTTTATATATATATACAGTGGAACCTTGGTTTACGAGTAACGCGGTTAACGAGCGTTTTGAAAGACGAGCAACATTTTTTTTTAAAATTCTGACCCGTTTTTCGAATGTTGTCTCGCAAAACGAGCAGAATTCAAGAGAATAGGGTGTGCGGTAGCGCATTTGGCCAGAGATGCAGGGTGCACCGTTGACGCTCGGAACGGTTGGAGCCGTTCAGAGCTGTTCGGAAATACTCGGAATCACTCAGAAACACTCGGAAAAACTCCATTCCTGAGTATTTCCGAGGCTTTCCGAGGCTTTCCGAGTTCAGCCGAGCTGTCCCCGAGTATTCCCGAGGCTCTCCGGCGCCCCCCCACCTCTGGCCACATGCGGTATTGCATGCAATTTAAGTCAATGTGGAACTAATTATCATCATTTCCATTGACTTCTATGGGGAAACTCACCTTGATATGCAAGTGCTTTGGATTACAAGCATTCTCCTGGAACGGATTATGCTCGTAATCCAAGGTTCCACTGTATTTCATTTTTATTGTTTCACTTTAAGCATTATTAAAATCACTGCTCCTGAAAAAACTGCCGTTTTAAAAACTTTTTTTTGCACTGATACATGTCCCCTGGGGCAGGACCCGGGTCCCCATACATTTTTCATGACAATAACTTGCATATAAGCCTTTAAAATGAACACTTTTGATTTTTCACATTCCTGTCCCATAGACTTTAATGGTGTTTGCACAAATGTTTTGTCTGTTCGCATGTTCTGGTGCCAACCGAACCGGGGGGGGGGGGGGGGTATTTGGCTCGTCCCTAGTAATAAAATTCTTCCTGGTGATTAGGAAGGACAGCCCCGTACAACTTACGGATTGTAGCTTATTGGACAGAGGACCACATGGGCAGGCAGAGGGTGTTTGTGTGGGCCAACGATGAAGGTCCCCTCTTTCTCTTGGAGCCCAGCCAACATAAAGAACACTGAGGAAGTACTAACGTAACATGTCATCTCTGCTCTTTTGTTTTATATGCTCTGTATTACTATTCCTAAATTTTATCTTAGTGTTCTACTTTCTTTGTAAATAAACAAGTTGTCAGGTCACCTGAGACCAGGTGACAGATGCAGTCCGTAGGAGTCGGAAGTGCACTGCTAAGATAGTGGACCCTAGGACTGACTGCTGCGGATTGTACCCCAGGAGGTTCAGGAAGCAGGTCTACTGGATCACTAACACAGATCCCAGTGGGAGCTAGAGCATAGATTCCCCAGGGTGTGGAGTCTAAGAGCCAGCAGGTGTTCACCAGAGCCTCTAGTGGTGAGGATGGACTGCGCTGCAGTCTGGCTCCAGGTCGTGGCCCCTAGGGTCTCACAGCTCACGCTCACGGTAGACTACAGGAGAAGGAAGCAGCCGGCTGGAACAACAAGGATGGTAAAGGAATAAGGCAGAGGTCAAGGCGACTAGCAGACAGGAACAACAGAGTACACGCCAAAGGTTCAGGGTCACAGACAAACAGGGATAGTCGGGGACATGCCAAAAGGTCAAGGTCACAAGCAAACTGGAATAGTCGAGAACACGCCAAGGTCGGTAACAGAGACAAACGAAGAGCACGAGGCAAGCAGGAAACAGGAAGCCAAACACACAATGATGCACCCGCTGGCTTGCAGTGCACAGGTTAATATCAGGTTCCCTGATAGGGCCTGGGGTGGATCCATGCTTAGAGGAGAGGCTATAAAACCAGCAGGTGAGAGTGGCTGGCCTCTTAGTCTGAACACATGAGGAGAGGTAAGCTGACAGATAAAGATTACTGCATAACCATGACACAAGTCCTTTAGCATTGCGTTTATTCTTATAGCTAATATTGTTAATATCTCATCACCATTAATGATCATGTGACTCTGGAAAGCAGACCTTACACTTTGCACTCCGGAAGGAGGAAGTTACCAGATTGGTCTGTTCCAGTGTCTATAGAACTCAAATTTAGAAGATCTAACACTATGTTGATACTTTAACATGAAAAAACTAGAAATGTTCATTTTCTATTATAAATAGGAGCTTAACTTATATTTCCCACATAATAGGATACGTTAGATCTCTAGAGGAGCTCGACCATGAACAGAAACAGCGTCAATGTCATTAAAGCATAATCTGTACATGGAGCATAGTGTCTTCTCTGCTTCATTGATGATAAATGTATTATTATGGTTCGGATGAATTATCTTGCTCCTTGTTGAGTCAGATGAAATAAGTTCTAGTATCACAGTGAGAAGGCTGGTTCAAGAGACCTCAAAGCTGAAGTTTTTCCAGCATTTCTGTCCTTGAGTAGTGGCCTTCGCTGTGAAGATTGTGTACTTAACATACAACACTTTCAAGCAATGTGTGGTTATTGTTGAAGTTCATTACTTTGGTAAGGCTCAGTGTAACCTCCTGCATGAGCTAAAGAGATCTTCATTGTTGCAATAAAAGTCAAACGAGGTAAAAGGATTGTCAATAGTCTTCACATAAACATTGTTTTCTATATCCACTGAGGTCCTCCTACTCCGACAGCGATGGGCGGCTCCTGAATTGTGCCACATAATGATGTGGCCAACTGGAACGGATGTGCTTGAGGCACTAGAATCCACTGGTGCAGGGTGATGCATTCACAAATAACCCGGTGGGAAGGCAATAACAAATAACCCGGTGGGAAGGCAGCCCAACCGGGAACACTCACAGTGTGTAGAGAGCAGAATGCAGCTGAGCTGACAGCGTCTGTAGAGAGGGGAAGAATGCATCCCGGCCATCTTGTTCCCAAAGAGGCAGGTGTCCAGAGAAGTTGCAAACCCTAGCTTTCCCTCCTCATCACAAAACCTTTCCCTGCTGCTAGTTCTGTCCCTTCCAGACGGGGAACCTGTCCCTACTCTACCAACTTGTAAAATGTGCACCAAACCTGGGAGCCAGGGCCATAAATAGGCTCTGCCTAACCCAAGATGGCTGCCAGAGTCACATGAGGCAGCAGCATCCATTGGATGCTTCACCAGTGACCTAGGAAATCATAGAGGAAGTATGTTCCTCTAGACTTCCTCTCCAATCTTCTCTTCTCTTCATCTTCTTCTTCATCCTCTTCTCTTCTTCATCTTCTTCATCTTCTTCATCTTCATCTTCTCTTCTTTTCTTCTCCGGGCCGCTCCGCATCCATGCATGAAGGGAGGCTCCCGCTGTGTGATGGCGTCTCCTCGTCTGACGGTTCTTAAATAACGGGGGGCGGGGCCACCCGGTGACCCCGCCCCCCTCTGACGCACGGTGACTTGCGGGACTTCCCTGTGACGTCACGGAGAATGCCACAGGGAAGTCCCGTCATGTCCCGTGCGTCAGAGGGGGGCGGGGTCACCGGGTGGCCCCGCCCCCCGTTATTTAAGAACCGTCAGACGAGGAGACGCCGTCACACAGCGGGAGCCTCCCTCCATGCATGGATGCGGAGCGGCCCGCAGAAGAAAAGAAGAGAAGATGAAGATGAAGAAGATGAAGAAGAGAAGAGGATGAAGAAGAAGATGAAGAGAAGAGCGGGAGCCTCCCCTCATGCCATGGGTGCGGAGCGGCCCGAGGAGAAGAAGATAGAAGACGCCGCGGAGAAGATGCTGGACGAGAACGCCGGAGGAAGAACCAGAAGAGCCAGAAGAACCAGAAGAAGAAGAAGATGAAGGAAGATAGAAGAAGCATTTAAATAAAGGAATTGTCAAAAACTGTCTCTTGTCATTTTTAACTATTTTGACAGTTTTTTAGTGAAATGGTAGGGGTAAGTACCCCCTTACCATTTCACACAGGGGGGGGGCCGGGATCTGGGGGTCCCCTTGTTAAAGGGGGCTTCCAGATTCCGATAAGCCCCCCGCCCGCAGACCCCCACAACCACCGGCCATGGTTGTGGGGATGAGGCCCTTGTCCTCATCAACATGGGGACAAGGTGTTTTGGGGGGCTACCCCAAAGCACCCTCCCAATGTTGAGGGCATGTGGCCTGGTACGGTTCAGGAGGGGGGGGGCCGCACTCTCGTCCCCCCCTCTTTTCCTGCGGCCTGCCAGGTTGCGTGCTCGGATAAGGGTCTGGTATGGATTTTTGGGGGAACCCCACGCCGTTTTTTTTTTTTTTTTTTTGGCGCGGGGTTCCCCTTAAAATCCATACCAGACCTGAAGGGTCTGGTATGGAATTTAGGGGGAACCCCACGTCATTTTTTTTTTTAATTTTGGCCGGGGTTCCCCTTAATATCCATACCAGACCTGAAGGGCCTGGTATGGAATTTAGGGGGACCCCCCCACGTCATTTTTTTTTTTTTTAATTTTGGTTCGGGGTTTCCCTGGGGGGAATTCCCATGCCGTTTTTATCAATGAACTTCTATGTGTATTGTCGGCAATGCAATAGCCGCGGGTAGTTTTAAATGTGTTTTTTCCTTCCAAATGTCATTTTGCTGTCAGACTGTTCTAAACACAGGAAACATGCGCCCCTTTACAGGCATACTATAGACACCCCCCAGGTACGAAATTTAAAGGGATATTACACTTTTATTGTTTGACTTTAAGCATTATTAAAATCACTGCTCCTGAAAAAACGGCCGTTTTTAAAACTTTTTTTTGCATTGATCCATGTCCCCTGGGGCAGGACCCAGGTCCCCAAACACTTTTTATGACAATAACTTGCATATAAGCCTTTAAAATTAGCACTTTTGATTATTCATGTTCGTGTCCCATAGACTTTAACGGTGTTTGCTTGTTCGAGCGAACTTTTTTCCTGTTCGCATGTTCTGGTGCGAACCGAACAGGGGGGTGTTCGGCTCATCCCTAATAATGACCCTGCACACCTGTGTATTCGCATAAGCTGCAGGCACCCAGTAAAATCCAGACACAGGATTGAAGGTTCCGTCCCACCCAAAACATTTTGGAACCTTCAAGCTACGGGGCCCCACTCCGGAAATATGAAATACGGAAAAAAAAGCCAAAAACACAGCTTTCTCTGCTGAGAAATGATAGTCTGGAACTTCACATTAACACTTAAAGGGGTTGTAAAGGTAAAAATTTTTTCACCTTAATGCATTCTATGCATTAAGGTGAAAAAACTTCTGACAGAACCGCCGCCCCCAGCCCCCCCGTTTTACTTACCTGACGCCTCGAAAGTCAGCTTCGCGTTCCCGACATCTGTTCCTCCGCTCACCCTGGCCGCTGATTGGCTGCAGTGGATGGATTGAAAGCAGCGCAGCCATTGGCTCGCGCTGCTGTCAATCACATCCGATGACGCGGCGCGCCGGGGGGCGGGGCCGAGTGATACAGTGAGCGGCTATAGCCGCCGGCTGTATCACGGGAGCGCGCCCGCAAGCACTCACCACCGTGCGAGGGAGCTCGCATTAAGGTGGTGAATGCTTGCGGGGAGGAGCTGAAACAGCCGCCGAGGGACCCCAGAAGACGAGGTTCGGGGCCACTCTGTGCAGAACGAGCTGCACAGTGAAGGTAAGTATAACATGTTTGTTATTTTAAAAAAAAAAAAAAAACACCTTTACAAACGCTTTAATGAAAATCCTGTATCATTTTCTCCTACATTTTCACAGTGGCATGGCCTCGCACTGTCACATAAGACAATGCAAATACTATAGTGATCACTGCCTGGGCACCTTTGCACTTTGAGAATTGAAGACCTGCTTTCAAAGCTGCCTTCCACCAAGCTTTTAATTTTATTAAAACCCACTTTTTTTTTTTTTGCATGGCAACAACTCCATATCATTTTTTTTTTTTGGCAATGACCAGCCAAAAGGCAACAGAGTCCTCCAAAACAATCATCTGGACCCAGACAAGCTGAAAGTTTATTGAAATGCCTCCTGCACCCATCTTTATTCGACATCTGCCTTTTTAGAACACTTTGTTCTTGTTTTTTTTATGGATTTCCATTACAAGTTTGTGGTCTAAGGAATAGATCCGTTCAAGATTTATGCAGTGAGAGGAAGCGGGAGCATAAAAAATATGTTCAAACAGCTTGGGATGTTGTGTTTACATAAATGTTTCCATTACTTATCACAATAAAAATGGTAATTAATTCAGATACCCCGTCGAAGCCTTTTTCTTATCTTTCCAATGAGAAGTCCCTTTAGATAGCAAGCAACTTTTGTACATTTCTGATACACAGAACATAATTTAATTTGTCTGGCATCTGAGTGTGAAATGAACCCAAATTACATTTTATTTCGGGTATTTGAAATGGTTTATCTTCTGTCTGATATTGAGGGCTTGATTGCTTCTGGGTTAAATGTTCTAACGTCTCATAGAGTAAAGAAAGATACTTAAAGCTATTATCTTCAATTTCTATTATTTCTTATTTGTTTATATCTGAATGTCAGCTTGACGCAAAAAAATTGTGTCTGTAATTGTTATTGTTTAAAGCAGTGGTAAGCAATCTTGGAGAGATGGAGATGCCCAGCAAGCAATGCCCCATCAAAATAAAAAAAATGTATGGGAATTTTTTTTTTTTAAATACTTACCTAGGTGGATGCTGCATCTGTCCCCCACTAGTTCTAATGCTGAGAACCGAGCGATCAAACGCAACCGTTTGCTTGGTTCTTATGCCCCGTACACACGGTCGGATTTTCCGACGGAAAATATGTGATAGGACCTTGTTGTCGGAAATTCCGACCGTGTTTAGGCTCCATCACACATTTTCCATCGGATTTTCCGACACACAAAGTTTGAGAGCAGGATATAAAATTTTCCGACAACAAAATCCGTTGTCGGAAATTCCGATCGTGTGCACACAAATCCGACGGACAAAGTGCCACGCATGCTCAGAATAAATAAAGAGATGAAAGCTATTGGCCACTGCCCCGTTTATAGTCCCGACGTACGTGTTTTACGTCACCGCGTTCAGAACGATCGGATTTTCCAACAACTTTGTGTGACCGTGTGTATGCAAGACAAGTTTGAGCCAACATCCGTCGGAAAAAATCCTAGGATTTTGTTGTCGGAATGTCCGAACAAAGTCCGACCGTGTGTACGGGGCATTAGTGTTCCCTGTCACTGTCAGTCACCGGCTCTCTGCTCTGCCCGCACCCCCCCCCCGCGCGCACGTGCTCACTGGAGCGCCAGGCTGTGGCAGGGGCAGGAGGGGCTGACTGAGAGGCCGAGCTGGGTGCATGCGGATAGATCACTGCACCGCTGCTGGTACCATGTGATCACTGTGGCCAATCACGTGACAGTTGTACACAATGAAAGGCTGTACTACCCTGTTTCCCTGAAAATAAGACCTAGCGTGATTGTCAGTGATGGCTGCAATATAAGCCCTACCCCCCAAATAAGCCCTAGTTAAAGTCCGTGTAGGTCTTATTTTCAGGGTAGGGCTTATTTTCACTGAAACAGGGTAGGGCTTATTTGGGGGGGTAGGGCTTATATTGCAGCCATCACCGACAATCACACTAGGTCTTATTTTCGGAGAAACAGGGTATTGTGATGAGCTCTGTGATTGGTCACAGCCATCACATGGTACAGGCAGCTCCAATCACAGCCCATCTTTTGGCCAATCACAGGCAATCACAATAGTACACACTAAAGGAGTAGTTTTTATTTCAGAAAAAAATGGTTGCTTATAACTGAAAAATCCACAGTTATAAGCAATCATAGTGTGCAAAAAAAAAAAATCCTGATCACCTCCCCAGAGTAGTACTGTGTTACTGTGGTAGTGCTGTATTACAAGGAGCTGTGATCAGTGTCAGTGTCATTAGGCAGAATGGGGAAATGCTGATTTACATCAGCATTTCTCCGTTCTTCCTCTCCGTGAGACGATCGCGGGTATCCCCGCGGACATTGAGTCTGCGGGACCCGCGATCACGCTCACAAAGCTCCCCGGCGGGCGCACGTCCGCTAGCCACCTCTTAAAGGGCAACATACAGGTACGTAATTCTGCCTGTACCCTTCTGCCAACGTATATCGCTGTGAGGCGGTCGGGAAGCGGTTAAAACTACTTAAAGACCAAGCCTCTTTTTGAGATTTGTTGTTTACAAGTTAAAAACATTTTTTTTGCTAGAAAATGACTTAGAACCCCCAAACATTATACATTTTTTTTTCTAACACCCTAGAGCATAAAATGGCGGTCATTGCAATACTTTCTGTCACACTGTATTTGCACAGCAGTCTTACAAGCGCACTTTTTTTGGAAAAAATACACTTTTTTGAATTAAAAAAATAAGACAACAGCAAAGCCCAATTTTTTTTATATTGTGAAAGATAATGTTACGCCGAGTATATTTATACCCAACATGTCACTCTTTACGTTTACCCTTAAAAATATCCATAGGCGACGTTTAAAATATTCTACAGGTTGCATGTTTTGAGTTACAGAGGAGGTCTAGGGCTAGAATTATTGCTCTCGCTTTACCGATCGCGGTGATACCTCACATGTGTGGTTTGAACACCATTTTCATATGCGGGCGCTGCTCACATATGCGTTCGCTTCTGCACGCAAGCTCGACGGGACAGGGTGCGTTTAAATTTTTTTTTTCTTATTTATTTTACCTTTTATTTTTTATTTTTACACTATTCTTTTAAAAAAAAATGGTGTCACTTTTATTCCTATTACAATGTAAACATCCCTTTTAATAGAAAAAAAAAGCATGGACCTCTTAAATATGAGATCTGGGGGGTCAAAAAGACATCAGATCTCATATTTACACTAAAATGCAATAAAAAAATAAAAATATTGTCATTTAAAAAAAAAAATAAAAAAAGAATAGCCCTTTAAGAGCTATGGGCGGAAGTGACGTTTTGACGTCGCTTCCGGCCTGCAATGTTATGGAGATGGGTGGGGGTCATCTTCCCCTCACTCATCTCCATACCCAGCAAGGGAGAACATCCGATCGCACCTCTCCCGCCACCGATAAAAGTGATCTCGCGGCGAATCCGCCGCAGAGACCACTTTTATCTGAAAGCGGACCGCCGGCTGAAGAAGAGGATATCGGGGTTATGGCAGCTACCTGCTGCCATAACAACGATATTTCTCTTAAAAGTTAGGACGAATATCGGCGTGCGGAGGTCTGTAAGTGGTTAAATACAAAAGATACCAAAAGAAAGTTCTATTTGTGTGAAAAAATTGCAAAAAATATCATATGCGTACAGTGTTGTATGACCGCGCAATTGTCATTCAAAGTGCGACAGCGCTGAAAGCTGAAAATTGGGCTGGGGGCGAGAAGGGGGTGAAAGTGTCCGGTATTGAAGTGGTTAATGTAATTAAAAACAGGTTTAAAATGTTAGCTACAAGAAGACACTTTTTGTTTTGTAATAAACCTGACGCAACCTAATCATAGCAGCGGCAAACCTCCATCCCTAATATATGTTTTATTAAAAAAAGAAAGAGAAAAGAATGGGACTTTATATAAGATGTCACTGAATAAATATCTAGTTTCTATTGATCATTAAATTGTTTATTCATTCCAAATCAAGTTAAAAAGTATCAATCTTTGGTAAAAGACATGATATACTGTAAATAACAGTTCACTTGTATACACATACAATTATTATACAAAGAAAAATACAACATGATTGGCAGTACAATTTCATAGATCATTCATCCATTAATAATAAACATGAGTTGTTTTCAACTCCTATTTTTTTAAGTAGTTTTTTTAAGCCTTTTAAGTAGAACTCTAGGCAAAACTTTTTTCTTTCATTTTGGTAGCGCAAGGGAGGGTTATTACCCCTGTCAGATTTTTTTTTTTTACCATCTGTGCCCAATTGTGGAGATTTCCTTTCACTTCCTGTCCCATAGCCAAACAGAAATTTAAAAGGAAATACCTGCAAATTAAGGGAACTTCTTGCGCCCCCCTGGTCACCAGAACTAGCGTCCCTATTGGAAGATTTCCCTTCTATTACTTTTTTGGTAAAAACTAATCATAGAACGATTTCTTTTAAAAAAAAAGATAATTTGACTAATATTTTTTAACATCTTAAAGTTAAGAAATATTATCAATTATTTAAAAATAAATTGTTCTATGCGTGTGCACTCTCTGCACTGTGCGGGGCGCCGGACTAATGGGTGTCTATTAGGTCCGTCAATTTTTGACAAGCATGTGACTTGAGCCTGAGGCTCTGATTGGCTTGTTTTAGGTTGTGCTCGGGGCACAGAGCACTGCACCCCAAACCCTCTCACTTTTGATTTTATTGAATCAATATTCGCTATGCTGTCACCTCCGGTTTCCAGCTTCTCGTCCCGGGCCAATCAGGAGGCTGAAGATTTGGAACCCGGAAAGAAGATTGAGTTAACACGGAACCTGCCGGGTATCAGGGGAGCCGTGATAGCCAAGCCCTCCAGCGCTCCATCTGTAGATAAGTCTCACGGCGTATCCTGGCGTGTGCGGAGCAGGAGGGGTTAGTTGGCGCCCCCCAAAATATTTTTTTTTAGCACCAGCCGCCACTGGTTTTAATCCCCCCTATCCAAAACTAAAAGTTTTGCCTTTTATTGTTCAGTCGTGTCCAACTCTTTGTGACCTCATGGACCATAACGTGCCAGGCTTTTCTGTCCTCCACTGCCTCCCGGAGTTTCGATGATGCTATCTATCCATCTGGTTTTCTTTCATCCTCTTCTCCTTTTTTCCTCCATGTTTCCTAGCATCAGGGTCTTTTCCAATGAGTCCTCTCTTCGCATTAGGTGTCCAAAGTATTTGAGTCAGCTTCAGGATCTGTCCTTTCCGGTGAATATTCAGGGTTGATTTCCTTCAAGATTGACTGGTTCGATCTTCTTGCCGTCCAAGGGACTTTCAAGAGTCTTCTCCAACACCATAGTTCAAAAGCATCCATTCTTCGGCGTTCAGTCTTCGTTATGGTCCTAAAAAAAAAAATAAAAGTTTAGTCTTTAGTTGTACTTTAACTTTTTGGTATAATTCCGCTTTGCTCACAATCCCAAAACATACGTCATTGTGTTGCCTTTAAAGTGAATTTCATGGCTTAACTTGGCTGTTGGACGATAGGGAACGTTAGATGGTATTCTTCGGAAGGGCAGATATTCTTTTGTCAGCGGTATGAAGTCTTTGTCATATTTTAGGACATAATTCTTCATATTCTATAACTGCCAGGAGCATTAAATGAGATTAATGACTTGCATTCAGCTCCCTCATTTAAGGCGGACTAAAGGTCACTTTCCTTTGCTGCTTATAATTGTCAGACTCTGGCTTTAATGAGAGAAAGGTCAGCAGTATAAACTTTGGATTTTTTTTTCCACTTAGTACATATGGTATAATTGCATTATTTGTTAAGCATATATTATTTTATTATGTGCATAGATATGGAGTCAAGAGAATTCATAATGCTGTAACAAATAATGAGATTCTGTACTTTGAAGACAGTTTATCTTGAATAATAAACTTTTCTTTTTATAGAGTTGAAAAAAAAAAAAAAGAATTAGTGCGAGGAACCTTTTACTAACCCACTTGACTATTGGATCCACCAGCCTTGATGTCCATCGGTTGCATGGTCCTCACCTCGGCATTTAGCTAATGGCGTCTGTTGGGCAGTCTCGGGATTCTTATTATAACCTTAGCAATTTTGACCATGTATGGTCAGCAGTGCTGGGACAAGGTCACCTAGAGCCCAGGGCCAACATGCCAAACTGCACCCACCTCCAAGGTGCATGAGCATTATGTGTCAATAAAAATACCCCCCCTCCGAAGAAAAAAGACTGAGCACCAATCTGCATGATTACCCTCTAAGCATAAATTCCCCCTACTCCCAGTACAAATGTTCCCCCCTGCTGAAATCCCCCCTCCTAAAACAAATCTTTGCCCCCCCATCCCCCCAAATCCCCCCAGCCCCCTCAAAAAATATCACCCCTCCTAGCATAAATCCTCCAAAATGTCCCCCTTCAAGTACACATCCTCTTCCCCCACTCCAAATCCCCCCTCCCTGTATGAATTCCTCCCAATCCCCAACCTTCCCCTCCTAGCATAAATCCCCCCAATCATCCCTATTAGCCCAAACACAATTCCCCCCAATCCCCCCCCCCTTTCCCCCCTTCCCCTTTCCAACACAGAAAACCATAAATCACCACTCCTAGCACCCCCCCCCCCGAGGGGGGGTGGAAGTTCCTCCTCCAAACCTGTCCTGTAGCCAACAGCTGTAATGAGATGTAACGGATACTGATGTAACCTGGGGTCTTCAAAAAACTCCCTTCTGCCCTTCCACTACCCCGTCTATTCTCTTTAACCTCTTCTCTCTCCTTACCCCACTTTGCTCTTCCCTTCCAACTTTGGGGACCCTATTGAAAGAGAATGGTCTCTAGGGAACATGATGTAAGGGGGTTTTGGGGACCCTGAAGTAAGGGAAGACTTTGGGTACTCTGATTTTAAGAGGAACTGCAGTCTGCTCACATAATTTGTATATATAATAAAAAACATCTTTGCCATTCTGAAGCTTCCCTCCAACCACCTTGCATATTATTATATATAAATATATTCTGTGATTCTGTACTTGCCAAATATGCTGCAGAAATCTCCCTCCACTGAGTCTGGCTGCAGCCATTTTAACTGTGGGCAGCTGAAGCTGCTGCCTGTTCACTTCCTGGATTTACACAGACACACACCTCCAGCTCTGCAGCCCTCATTGGCCCTCTTATGACTCATCCTCCCTTCCTGGCAAACTCTCACAAGAGTGAGAGAGAGAGAGATGTGCATGATGTCATAATCCTAGGCTAATGACCAGACAAGAAACAGGAAGTGGGCTGTATAAGGGATTTACTGGCAGAAAAATAATGTTTTACTACCCAAAGTTAAAACAACAACAAGGGCAGAAGATTTAATAGATGGGGAAAAAAAATGAAATAAGGTCCACTTTAAGGAGGCTTTAGGGACCCCGATGTAAGGGGGGATCTGGGTACCCTGATGTAAGGGGGTGACATTGGAGATCCTAATGAAAGGGGGACTTTGATGTAAGGGGGAACGATGGGGTTCCTGATTCCATGAGGGGAGACTCTGGGGACCCTGATGTAAGAGGAGACACTGGTGACTCTTATTTAGGGAGGGGGCTTTGGGGGACCCTGATGTAAGGAGAGGGTTATGGGGACTCTGAGGTAAGAGGTGACTTTGGGATCCTAATGTAAGGGGAGACTTTAGGGACCCTAATGAAAGTGGGGTCTCTGATGTAGGGGCAAACTCTGGGGACCCTGATGTAAGGGGGGAAACTCTGGGGACCCTGATTCTTGGAACCCTGATGTAAGGGGGGAATGATTCTGGGGACCCTAATGAAAGGAGTAAACTCTGATGTAAGGGGGTCAGGCCTGTGGGGGCCCAGGTGTAAACCTGTGTAAAGGGTCCCAACATTTCTGATGGCTGCCCTGGCGGGGTAGTAGTTCTGAAGCAAAGCTATCTAAAAAGAACAAGTTGACCCCTTACAAGTACAATTCAAGTTTCAATTGCATTGTCTCATTCTTACCCGGTACTAAGAATGTAAGGGCTGACGCCTTGTCACGACGTTTTCCTCCACTTCCAATATGGAGTCGGTTCCGGTCCCTATGGTTCCTCCTGATCGTATTCTGGCTACGGTTCACACCGGTCTCACTTCTCCTTGGATGTGGACACTGGTGGTGTCAGGCCACCTTCTTGACTGGTTTTCAGATGTCCATGATGATCCGCCCAGCTTCAGAATAGACCTTCCTCTTCTACCAGCAGAGGAGCCAACCATAGCTAAGGTAAGAGTTGCTCTCTTGGAGCAAATAGCTAACATTTTTTTTTTTGCATTGCTTTTCGTTTACTTACTTCAAAAATGTTATATTTGACCAGAGAGCCTCTTAAATATAAACTGCGACCGTCCGGCATGAAAACTAAAAAAACAAAAAAAACAAATCCGTCAGAGAAAATGACCTGTGGCTGAGAGATAAGAGCATCTTCCACAGATTAGTTTCAGCTGAAGCTTTCTGGAAAAAAAAAAAAAAAAAAACGCAGCTCTTGTGCTCTTTTCTGCGGACAAGAAACTTGTGTATAAAATTGGGGAAAATTTGGAATTTTGCAGCCAACAAGTGAATAAAGAAAGCACCAGTGTAGAAAAGTAAAGGGAGCGCGTTTATTTATTTGTTTATTATTTAAATATCTTTTCTTTTTTTTTTTTTAATTTACTATGTGGCAATAAACAACCCTGTTTTTTTGCTTTAAATAGAGTAAGGAAGGACTAGAACCCCTGCTAGGTTGTTACTGATGTCTGAGGCAAGCGCCCTCCCTGCTGGCCTGTGCTGTGATTGGACATGATTTTGGCTGAAACCTGCTGATCGGCTGTGACCAGTCACAGCGCAGAGTTCTGTGCTGACAAACACAAGGAACTCTGTACATAGACAGCGATCTGTATCTGAAAAAGCAGACAGATCTGTAAGGCCCCATTCACACTTGTGCGACTTGTCTTGCGACTTTGGACATCAACGTCGCATGGCAAGCCATTCCCCGTGTTTTCCAATGACAACCATTCATATAGGCAGGGCCGGTGCTACCTGAAGGTAGCTTAAGCAGTTGCCTTAGGGCACCACAATGGGAGGAGGGGGAAGGAAAGTGTACCTTCACCTACCAATATTTTATAGACATGTGCAAACGAAAAAATGTGTTTTGTTTTCGATTCATTATTTACATAAATTTGTTTAGTTAAATTCCTTTCATTAGTTCAATTCATTTTCGGAATTTGTTTTGTTTATTCGTTTTCTAATCAATTCAAATTTTTTTAATTCGGATCGATTTGAAGCGTTTTCGAATCAATTTCAAATCGTTTTTGAATTCGAATAGCTTTCCAATTTCCAAAGAGAATAACATAGAATAGAAAATAAAGGAATAGAATAGAAAAAAATAGAATAGTATAGAAAAGAATATATTAAAAAATAAAACAATATAATATTGTATTTTGTATATTGTAAAACAGAACAAAATAGGGTAGAAAATAAAAGAAAATAAAAGAACAGAATAGAAAATAACACAATAGTATAGAAAAAAACAACAGAATAGAATAGAATAGAACCACCTTTCTTTTCTAATCTATTCTTTTCTATTCTATTCTATTGTTTTATTAATTCTATTATTTTCTATTATATTATAGTCTATTCTATTCTTTTTTTTTCTATTCTATTCAAATTCAAATTGATTTTATTTGAATTTTGGGAAATGGTTATATTGTATTCTATTCTATAATTTTCTATTATATTGTAGTCTATTCTATTCTTTTCTTTTCTTTTATATTCAAAATCGAAATTACTATATTTAAAATCCGAATTTCAGAAGGTAGTTATATTCTTTCTATGTTATTTTATTCTATTCTATTTGTTTCTATTATATTCTAGTCTATTCTGTTCTTCTATCCTCTATTCTATTTTGTTCCGGTTTACTCTATTATATTATATTCTTTTATTTTCTGTGATATTCTTTTCTAGTCTATTATTTTTTTTTTTCTATTCTGTTCCTTTTCTTTTCTATTCCATTCTATTCTCTTTGGAAATTGGAAAACAATTTGAATTTGAAAAGTATTCAAAAAAAATTAGAAAACTATTCGAATTCGAATTTCGTCCGAATTTTTTTTTTTTGTTTCAATTTGGTACTATTCTAATTCGGAAATTCAGAAATTTTAATTCGGAAAGAATTGAACCGCACATGTCTAATATTTTATTCTCTAAGGCAGTGGTTCTCAACTTCAGTCCTCAATTACCCCCCAACGGGCCATGTTTTCAGGTTTACCTTTACTTTGCACAGCTGCTTTAAATCAATATCATTGACATGGTATTGATAAGAGCTATTTTATCCAAGGGAGGCTCCCAAAACATGGCCGGTTGGGGGTGTTTGAGGAGTGAGGATGAGAACCACTGCTCTAGTGTGTCTGCTTTAGAAAAAAATTAAAAAAATATATTTTATATATATATATATATATATATATATATATATATATATATATATATATATATATATATATATATATATTGGGGGGGTTTATGTAATCTTCAGGCCTAACATGATTTTTAAAACATGTAAATTAAAAACTTCAAAAGTGATGTGGGTTGGCAGGAGGAGGACGGTGGGGGGGGGGTGCACCTTTGCCCATGTAGACAAAAATCCTTGCACCAGCCTTGCATATACATGCGACTTACAGTTGCAGCGACTTCAAAGTAGTTCATGCACTACTTTGGTCCAACTTTCATGCAACTTGAGGGCCATAGACTTCAATGTTATCCCTCAAAAGTCGCATTGTCCATTATTCCCTCCGTCCGGTCAGGTCACCCGCACCTATTGCACTGCCACAGCTCGGCACTTACCTCATCTATGAAGTAGGCGATGGGCAGCGGCTTCCCCTTTCTTCTCCTTTTCAGCATCACTGCGCCTCCTTCCTCCTCTTCCCTCCTCCTCCTAGGCCAATTGGAATGCTTCTCCTTTCGGCCAATCAGGAAACGGGTCTCACGACGATGATTGTGTTTGGGGTGGTTATCACGTTGGAATACTGCCCTGCGGCCCAGTCTCTGAAGGGAGGGGATCATGCTCTGCTTCAGTATATCACAGTACATGTTGGCATTCATGGTTCCCTCAATGATCTGTAGCTCCCCAGTGCCGGCAGCACTCATGCAGCCCCAGACCATGACACTCCCACCACCATGCTTGACTGTAGACAATACACACTTGTCTTTGTCCTCCTCACCTGGTTGCCCCCACACACGCTTGTCACCATCTGAACCAAATAAGTTTATCTTGGTCTCATCAGACCACAGGACATGGTTCCAGTAATCCATGTCCTTAGTCTGCTTGTCTTCAGCAAACTGTTTGCGAGCTCTCTTGTGTATCATCTTTAGAAAAGGCTTCCTTATAACACGACAGCCATGCAGACCAATTTGATGCAGTGTGCGGCGTATGGTCTGAGCACTGACAGGCTGACCCCCCACCCCTACAACCTCTGCAGCAATGCTGGCAGCTCTCATACGTCTATTTCCCAAAGACAATCTCTGGATACGACGCTGAGCACGTGACCTCAACTTCTTTGGTCAACCATGGTGAGGCCTGTTCTGAGTGGAACCTGTCCTGTTATACCGCTGTATGGTCTTGGCCACCGTGCTGCAGCTCAGTATCAGGGTCCTGGCAATCTTCTTATAGCCTAGACCATCTTTATGTAGAGCAGCAAAAAAAAATTTCAGATCCCCAGAGAGTTCTTTGCCATGAGGTGCCATGTTGAACTTCCAGTGACCAGTATGAGAGAGTGAGAGCGATAACACCAAATTTAACACACCTGCTCCCCATTCACACCTGAGACCTTGTAACACTAACGAGTCACATGACACCGGGGAGGGAAAATGGGTAATTGGGCCCAATTTGGATCCTCAAACGGAAGGTGGAGGAGCACAAGGTCTCTAACATCCACCAGCTCTGTGATGTCATCATGGAGGAGGGGAAGAGGACTCCAGTGACAACCTGTAAAGCTCTGGTGAACTCCATGCCCAAGAGGGTTAAGGCAGTGCTGGAAAATAATGGTGGCCACACAAAATATTGACACTTTGGGCCCAATTTGGACATTTTCACTTAGAGGTGTACTCACTTTTGTTGCCAGCAGTTTAGACATTAATGGCTGTGTGTTGAGTTATTTTGAGGGGATGGCAAATTTACACTGTTATACAAGCTGTACACTCACTACTTTACATTGTAGCAAAGTGTCATTTCTTCAGTGTTGTCACATGAAAAGATAGAAGAAAAGATTTACAAAAATGTGAGGGGTGTACTCATTTTTGTAAAGAGAGAGAGAGAGAGAGAGAGAGAGAGAGAGAGAGAGGGAGAGAGAGAGAGAGAGAGAGAGAGGGGGAGAGAGAGAGAGAGGGGGGAGAGAGAGAGAGGGGGAGAGAGAGAGAGAAATATATCTATAGAGATAGATAGAGATCTATAGATATATATAATATATAAAACAACACTGCACATTTTCCAATGGGGTATATGACAGCCTCAGCCTGGGCTCCCACGAGGCCACACCCCCCAGTATGTTTCACTCCACCCACAGAGCTTAGTCATGGGGATGCCCATGACTAAGCTCCATGGGTTGAGTGAAATGCGTTGGGGGCGTGGCCTGGTCATAGCACGGGCTGAAGCGGTCCTACACCTTCTTACGGAGTTTTGCAGAGATGTGCGACTTCCATGCGTTTTCCCTTTTCCATTCGATGTCTGGATCTGGGACGAGCTCTGTCCTTGTCGGCACTCCAAGCGGTTGCTACGTAGGAGGACCCGGTGGAGCCTTCGAGCGGCACCTGACAATTTAGTTTGGGTCAGGAAATAGGAAATCACATTTTCTGGAGTAGAGCGCCTACGTGGCAAAAATATAGAGACAAATAAACGTCTTTGCAAGGAAGTACCTGAGAAGAGTTTTCTTTAATTACAATATATCGGCGCGAAGCCTCGGAAAACAAAGGCAAGGTTGATGGACGGTACTGCCTCTACGTCTCCCGGGATGAATAACGCCTTTGTGTAAAAAGCGGAACGATCGCTGAAACCCTTTGTTACCGCCGATGTCTCCCGCGGGCGGCATGCATAAACGCAATGGATGATTCTGTTTATTTGTAAGAAAGAGGGAAGGCTGACACCATTTCATAAAGCTGAAATATAGAAACAAAGTGAAAAATCAATAGATGTTACAAGTGGTGGCGGGAGCGAGTGATGGAAACCTTTTTCGCTGATAGAATCGGAATATTAGGAAAGCCGAAAACGCTTTGAAAGAATATTTTATTTCAGATTTGGGGCTGTAAATCAAAGATTTGACGTGCCATGACTCAGGCTGTAAACATCGGAGGTGCAACTTTTTCTGAGACGCAATATCTATTTTTTTCTTGGGGGAAACTTTAGAAAGTAGCAGCCTGGCTGAGCAATTTCTGAGTTGGCTTACAAGCAAGTACGCTCTGGTGAAAACGCAGAGACGCACAGATGGAAAGCATAGATGGGAGCTGGCTTACCAAGCAAAGGATTTGGATTTTTGGATTTCTGTCTATCCAGTTCTGAGATATACACAGCTCTAGTAGACCACATGGAGAAGCTGGTAACCCCCCCCCCTTTGTCGTACAGCCTGATCTGATCAACTCCCAGCAGTAAACCTGTGATAGGAAACTAATGGAGCAGCAGCAGACTGATGAGGTTATCATTCTGATCTTATCTCCTGCCAGTATGTTCCCTGTCAGCTCGTGTGCATGCAGCAAAGTCTGATTGACGCCAAGTTCTACCAACCCTTTCCCAGGGATGTAGTGCATGGAAGATTGCAAATTCTATCCAAAATTCAAGGGAACAAAAAAATATCTATCTATCTATCTATCTATCTATCTATATATATATATATATATATATATATATCTATTTACATACATATATATACACATCTATCTATATATACACAAAGTATCTCACAAAAGTGAGTACACCCCTCACATTTTTGTAAATCTTTTCTTCTATCTTTTCATGTGACAACACTGAAGAAATGACACTTGTCTACAATGTAAAGTAGTGAGTGTACAGCTTGTATAACAGTGTAAATTTGCTGTCCCCTCAAAATAACTCAACACACAGCCATTAATGTCTAAACCAATTGCAACAAAAGTGAGTACACCCCTAAGTGAAAATGTCCAAATTGGGCCCAAAGTGTCAATATTTTGTGTGGCCACCATTATTTTCCAGCACTGCCTTAACCATCTTGGGCATGGAGGTCACCAGAGCTTCACAGGTTGTCACTGGAGTCCTCTTCCACTCCTCCATGACGATATCACAGAGCTGGTGGATGTTAGAGACCTTGCGCTCCTCCACCTTCCGTTTGAGGATGTCCCACAGATGCTCAATAAGGTTTAGGTCTGGAGACATGCTTGGCCAGTCCATCACCTTTACCCTCAGCTTCTTTAGCAAGGCAGTGGTCGTCTTGGAGGTGTGTTTGGGGTCGTTATCATGTTGGAATACTGCCCTGCGGCCCAGTCTCTGAAGGGAGGGGATCATGCTCTGCTTCAGTATGTCACAGTACATGTTGGCATTCATGATTCCCTCAATGAACTGTAGATCCCCAGTGCCGGCAGGACTCATGCAGCCCCAGACCATGACACTCCCACCACCATGCTTGACTGTAGACAAGACACACTTGTCTTTGTCCTCCTCACCTGGTTGCCCCCACACACACTTGACACCATCTGAACCAAATAAGTTTATCTTGGTCTCATCAGACCACAGGACATGGTTCCAGTAATCCATGTCCTTAGTCTGCTTGTCTTCAGCAAACTGTTTGCAGGCTTTCTTGTGCATCATTTTTAGAAGAGGCTTCCTTCTGGGACGACAGCCATGCAGACCAATTTGATGCAGCGTGCGGCGTATGGTTGTGCACTCAACTTCTTTGGTGGACCATGGCGAGGCCTGTTCTGAGTGGAACCTGTCCTGTTAAACAGCTGTATGGTATTGGCCACCGTGCTGCAGCTCAGTTTCAGGGTCTTGGCAATCTTCTTATAGCCTAGGCCATCTTTATGTAGAGCAACAATTTTTTTTTTTTAGATCCTCAGAGAGTTCTTTGCCATGAGGTGCCATGTTGAACTTCCAGTGACCAGTATGAGAGAGTGAGAGCGATAACACCAAATTTAACACACCTGCTCCCCATTCACACCTGAGACCTTGTAACACTAACGGGTCATATGACACCGGGGAGGGAAAATGTCTAATTGGGCCCAATTTGGACATTTTCAGTTAGGGGTGTACTCACTTTTGTTGCCAGCGGTTTAGACATTAATGGCTGTGTGTTGAGTTATTTTGAGGGGACAGCAAATTTACACTGTTATACAAGCTGTACACTCACTACTTTACATTGTAGACAAGTGTCATTTCTTCAGTGTTGTCTCATGAAAAGATAGAAGAAAATATTTACAAAAATGTGAGGGTGTACTCACTTTTGTGAGATACTGTATATATATATATATATATATATATATATATATATTTTTTTTTTTTTTTCCTGATTTATACTATAATTATGAATGAATGCCATCTGCCGTAGACAGAAAATAGCCCGGTATCATATGATTTTGCACAGAGCACATGTACTTGCTGAATCAGGAATATTCTGCATTATGCCCACTAGATGTAGCAGATGATCATAGGAAATGAATACGTTTGTACTATGATCATTGGCTCCCCCTAGTGGCTCCATCGAGTGGCCTTCTTGTGGCTATAATGCAGTATTTTCCTGATTCACGCTATTCTTATGAATAAATAAACTCCGCCCTGGACAGAAAACAGCCTGGTATCATTTGATTATTTTGCACAGAGCAAATGTAAATGCAAAATTTAGGAATATGCTACATTATGACCACTAGATGGCGCTGACGATCATAGGAAATTAATACTTATGTGCTATGAATGTTGACTCCCCCTAGTGGCTCCATCCAGTGGCCTTCTAGTGGCTATAATGCAGTATTTTTGCTTATTCACGCTATTCTTACAAATGAATAACCTCCTCCCTGAACAGGAAACAACCTGCTATCGTTCGATTTTTGCACATAATGAACATACATGCCATTTTTTGCAGGACGAATTGTTATAAATACACCCTTAAATGTCTGTCGCCTGCTTGACTGCACGGGTTTACAAGAAGGTTAGAAGTTCCATCGGTGTATGTTTTTACTCGGAGTCGGCCTTTAGCTTCAGGAAAAAAACAAAAATCCAACTTGCAATCCTCCTGCTGTTCCCGGCCCAAAACTTTCCCAGCCTGAAACTTTTCCCTTTTTAATACTTTCATTCGGTGCAACCGTAGAGAGAGATAAGTTAGATTTATGGAGCGGCAAGGCGAACATCTCTTTCTTTGAAATTGATGCATGTGAATTATAATAGAGATTCAAATTTCTCTGCGTTGGGTCGTTCGTCTTCTTCGGTACAGACAGAGGAGCTCTGACCCGCACTTTATAATAACATTATGCAGGGCTGCCGGGGCTTCAGCTGGCAACTGACAGATCCTAAAATTGCTACTTTTCATTTTTTATGAACCTTTTGTTCAATTAGTAAGTATAGTGTACTGAGTTATCCGGGGGGGGGTGTTATCCCATTTATACTGGTAAAAGAGAATTAGGCTTTTACTATACCTCGGATGCTTCAAATGCCGCTTCATGCATTGACATCCCTCCTTAGGCCCAATCAGTATGGTCATCTGCACCATCCACAGGCAGCTTAACCACTTAAGGACCGAGACTCTTTTTTGAGATTTGTTGTTTTACAAGTTAAAAACAGGTTTTTTTTTGCTAGAAAATCACTTAGAACACCCAAACGTTATACATATTTTTTTCTAACACCCTAGAGAATAAAATGGCGGTCGTTGCAATACTTTCTGTCACACCATATTTGCGCAGCGGTCTTACAAGCACACTTTTTTTGGAAAAAATACACTTTTTTTTAATTAAAAAATAAAACGGTAAAATTAGCCCAATTTTTTTTTTATATTGTGAAAGATAATGTAACGACGAGTAAATTGATACCCAACATGTCACACTTCAAAATTGCGCCCGCTCGTGGAATGGCGACAAACTTTTACCCTTAAAAATCTCCATAGGCGACGTTTAAAAAAATTCTACAGGTTGTATGTTTTGAGTTACAGAGGAGGTCCAGGGCTATAATTTCTGCTCTTACTCTAACGATCGTGGCGATACCTCACATGTGTGGTTTGAACACCATTTTCATATGCGGGCGCTACTCACGTATGCGTTCGCTTCTGCACGCGAGCTCGGCGGGACGGGGCGCGTTTAAAAAATTTATTTTTTCTTATTTATTTTTATTTTTACAATGTTTTAAAAAAAATAAAAAACTGTGTCACTTTTATTCCTATTACAAAGAATGTAAACATCCCTTGTAATAGAAAAAAAGCATGACAGGACCTCTTAAACATGAGATCAGGGGGTCAAAAAGACCTCACATCTCATATTTACACTAAAATGCAATTTAAAAAAAAAATAAAAATAAAAAAATTTGTCATTTAAAAAATAATTTAAAAAAATGGCCCTTTAAGAGCCATGGGCAGAAATGGCGTTTTGACTTTGCTTCCAGCCTGCATTGTTATGGAGAAGGGTGGGGGCCATCTTCCCCTCACTTGTCTCCATGCCCAGCAAGGGTGAAGATCCGATCGCCTCCGGTAAGCGGCGGAGGGCACCAGAGGGCGGCGGGGGGACCACTCTTATCGGAAAGCAGACCGCCAGACGAAAAAGAGGATACCGGGGTTATGGCAGCTAGCTGCTGCCATAACAACGATATTCCGCTTCAAAGTAAGGACGTATATCAGCGTGCGGCGGTCCGGAAGCGGTTGTTAACTTTTCAATAAGTTGAATCCAACACAATCCTGCCTCATAGTTGCACTACAGAGGATGTTTTTCCAGTCTTCTTAAGTATAAGGCAACAAGAATGTTCCTTGGAAGGAAGGGTCTAGCTAGGACCAAACTAGCACTAAACAGGAGGGGAGGACAGAGGTACAAACAGGGCTGGACTGGGACAAAAATTGGGCCCTGGACTTCCTCATGACCGGCCCACTTTAATTTTGAGTGTCCCCAACAGTGTCCCCCTTACATCAGAGTGTCCCTAACAGCGTCCCCCTTACATCAGAGTGTCCCCAACAGCGCCCCCCTTACATCATAGTGTCCCCAACAGCGCCCCCCTTACATCATAGTGTCCCCAACAGCGTCCCCCTTACATCACAGTGTCCCCAACAGCGCCCCCTTACATCAAAGTGTCCCCAACAGCGTCCCCCTTAAATCAGAGTGTCCCCAACAGCGCCCCCTTACATCAGAGTGTCCACAACAGCGTCCCCCTTACATCAGAGTGTCCCCAACAGTGTCCCCCTTACATCAGAGTGTCCCCAACAGCGCCCCCCTTACATCAGAGTGTCCACAACAGCGTCCCCCTTACATCAGAGTGTCCCCAACAGCGCCCCCTTACATCAGAGTGTCCCCAACAGCGCCCCCCTTACATCAGAGTGTCCACAACAGCGTCCCCCTTACATCAGAGTGTCCCCAACAGTGTCCCCCTTACATCAGAGTGTCCCCAACAGCGCCCCCCTTACATCAGAGTGTCCACAACAGCGTCCCCCTTACATCAGAGTGTCCCCAACAGTGTCCCCCTTACATCAGAGTGTCCCCAACAGCGCCCCCCTTACATCAGAGTGTCCACAACAGCGTCCCCCTTACATCAGAGTGTCCCCAACAGCGCCCCCTTACATCAGAGTGTCCCCAACAGCGTCTCCCTTACATCATAGTGTCCCCAACAGCGTCCCCCTTACATCAGAGTGTCCCCAACAGCGCCCCCCTTACATCAGAGTGTCCCCAACAGCGTCCCCCTTACATCAGAGAGCCCCCATCAGCAGTCCACTTCACATCAGTGTGTCCTCCCTCTCCCCCCCCCCCCACATGTACTCACAGTTTTGAAGGCAGCTTCTCATTCCTCTCTCCAGTCATGTGATAACAAGTGATAAGTGGAGAGAGGAAGGAAAGTCTACCGTTGGTCTATCTCCCCCTGCAGGCTGGAGGGAGCATAACGCCTAATGCTCTCTCCAGCATATGACGGAAGCTGCTCCTCCTGACAGGAGTGAAATTGCTATCACTCACTGTGAAAGAGGAGCGACTCCAGGACCGCACCTGACTAGCCCACTGAGCCATCGGCCCACCGGGAATCTCCCGGTAGTCCCGATGGCCAGTACATGCCTGGGTACAAACGTAATCACAGAAGTAAAGTTGCTGTAGTGGCTCTAAATCACCACCAGGTTCTATCACACTACAGAACAATTAGAACCTAATGCAAAAACACAGAAAAAAATACATATAAGTAGGACAGAACAATGGCTCAACCAAGTTAGGGGCAACAGGGATAAGTGGAGGGATTTTGGTGAAATTGGTTTTGCTGCAAACTTATAAATGTTTTCTTTCAAGTGGAAACTCTTTAGGAAAAATATCTCCTGTCTGTTCAATGTTTATAAACAATGTTACTTTGCATCTCTATCTCCATCTGATCAATGTTTATAAATAATGTTACTTTGTATCTCTCTATTTCCTGCCTGATCAGTGTTTATAAACAATGTTACTTTGCATCTCTCTATCTCCTGTCTGATCAACATTTATATACAATGCTACTTTGTATCTCTCTATATCCATCTGATTAATGTTTATAAACAACGTTATTTTTTATCTCTCTATCTCACACGCAGCATGTACAGATGTGAGACAAAACTAAAAAGAACATCAGCACATCAATTAGGTCAAAACTCTGCTCTCCCCTCCTGTGGGCATGCTCATTTCGGTATATTAACAGCACTGTAGAAACCATCGGAGCCCTGACTGGTCTTTCCCTCTACCAAATGGAGTGCTGAAGTACAGGATATCCAGACCGATTCAGATATTTATATGAGTTCTATATAAAATACATTTAATGATCTTTTTTTTTAATGAGCCAATAACTGGATTAAAGAGGTTTTTTTTATAATATCTGCCTGCGGTTCAACTTTAAGGGGTTATTTCTTCCGCTGGAATGTTACAACCTCTAAAATGATCGTCTTCCAATTATTCTTCCTTAAATGCAATAATCCCCATAATATGATAATCAGTATTCAGTGTGTGTTCTCTGTAAGTAGATAAACAGAAAATTAATGGGAATCTACATAATATCATTTCCAGAAATGGCTGAGAGAAGAATTTAGAAACCAGCAAATCCGGTTATGTTTTCCAAGACAGAAATTTGTAATGCAAAATCATAATATCTATTTATACTTATCTATCTATCTATCTATCTATCTATCTATCTATCTATCTATCTATCTATCTATCTATCTATCTATCTATCTATCTATCTATCTATCTATCTATCTATCTATTGTTTTTTTTTTTTTTCTTTCCTTCCTTCCCTTCTTTCTGTCTATCTATACATCTAATCTATCTACAATTTCCTTCCTTCCCCCTCCATCATCCATCTATTGTTTTCCATCTTTCCTTTCCTCCTTCCTTCTCCTCCTTTCTCATCTATCTATCTATCTATCTATCTATCTATCTATCTATCTATCTATCTATCTATCTATCTATCTATCTATCTATCTATCTATCTATCGTTTTCCTTCCTTCTTACCTTCATTCCACTCCCTTCCCTCTTTTCTGTCTATTCTTCCTTCCCTTCCCTGCCTTCTGTCTATCTATCCATTTACCATTTTCTTCCATCCTTCATTCCTTTTCCCCCATCATCCATCTATTGTTTTCCTTCTTTTCTATCTATCTATCTATCTATCTATCTATCTATCTATCTATCTATCTATCTATCTATCTATCTATCTATCTATCTATTCTTTTATTTTCTTCCTTCCCCTCCCTGCCCTTCCCTTCTGTCTATCTATCCATTTTCCATTTTCTTCCATCCTTCATTCCTTTTCCCCCATCATCCATCTATTGTTTTCCTTCTTTCCTTCCCCTCCCCATCAGCTATCTATCATTTTCCGCTTTTTCTTTCCTTCCTTCCACTCCCCGCCCTTCCCTTCTATCTGTTTATCTATCCATCTAATCTATCCACCATTTCATTTCTTCCTTCCAGCCTTCCCCTCCATCATCCATCTATTTTTTTCCTTCTTTCTATCTATCTATCTATCTATCTATCTATCTATCTATCTATCTATCTATCTATCTATCTATCTATCTATCTATCTATCTATCTATCTATCTATCTCTCTATCTATCTACACCAGGGGTAGGCAACCTGGGGCCCTCCAGCTGTTGTGGAACTACATTTCCCATGAGGCTTTGAAAGACTGGCAGTTACAATTACTCCCAGAGGCATGATGGGACTTGTAGTTCTGCAACAGCTGGAGGGCCCTGGGTTGCCTACCCCCGATCTACACTATATTACCAAAAGTATTAGGACGCCTACCTTTAAACGCACATGAACTTTAATGGCATCCCAGTCTTAGTCCGTAGGGTTCAATATTGAGTTGGCCCACCCTTTGCTGCTATAACAGCTTCAACTCTTCTGGGAAGGCCGTCCACAAGGTTTAGGAGCGTGTCTATGGGAATGTTTGACCATTCTTCCAGAAGCGAATTTGTGAGATCAGGCACTGATGTTGGATGAGAAGGCCTGGCTTGCAATCTCTACTCAAATTCATCCCAAAGGTGTTCTATTGCAGTGGTCATCAACCCTTTCCTCAGGGCCCAATAACAGGCCAGGTTTGCAGGATAACTGAAATACATCACAGGTGATATCATTTGCTGCTCAGTGATTGCAGTATTCTAGTCTGCATCTCCCCAAGGTAATACATAAAACCTGGCCTGTTAGTGAGCCCTGAGGACAGGGTTGATGACCACTGCTCTATCAGGTTGAGGTCAGGATTCTGTGCAGGCCAGTCAATTTGCTCCACCCCAAACTCGCTCATCCATGTCTTTATGGACCTTGCTTTGTACACTGGTGTGCAGTCATATTGGAACAGGAAGGGGCCATCCCCAAACTGTTCCCACAAAGTTGGGAGCATGAAATCGTCCAAAATGTCTTGGTCTGCTGACGCCTTAAGAGTTCCTTTCACTGGAACTAAGGGGCCAAGCCCAACCCCTGAAAAACAACCCCAGACCATAATCCCCCCTCCACCAAATGATTTGGACCAGTGCACAAGGTTTCCTTGGCCCACCATTTCATCCACGCTCCTCAACGTTACCCGACCACTGCATCTACACGTTACCTGCTTCTTTGTGCTTCTTTAAAATACCTTGAACAACACATCTTGAATCCCCAGTCTGCTTTGATATCTTTGTCTGGGAGAGACGTTGCTGATATAACTACCTTGTGTGCTCAGCCTTGCCATGGTGGAAGGCCTGTGACTTGAAATTGTCTTCCACAACCTCACCTTAGTAGCATAGTTTGGCTGTTCCTCACCCAGTTTTAAGCCTCCTACACAGCTGTTTCTGTTTCAGTTATGACTGTGTTTCAACCTACAGTACAAATGAAATTGATAATAATTAGCGCCTGCTTGGTTAATCATACAACTGATGCCGCGTACACACGGTCGGACTTTTCGTCTACAAAAGTCCGACAGCCTGTCCGACAGACTTCCTGCGGACTTTCGGCGGACTTGCAGCAGACTTTCTAACGAACGGACTTGCCTACACACGACCACACAAAAGTCCGACGGATTCGTACGTGATGACGTACACCGGACTAAAATAAGGAAGTTCATAGCCAGTAGCCAATAGCTGCCCTAGCATGGGTTTTTGTCCGTCGGACTAGCACACAGACGAGCGGATTTCGGGGTCCGTCGTAGTTACGACGTAAAGATTTGAAGCATGTTTCAAATCTAAAGTCCGTCGGATTTGAGGCTGAAAAAGTCTGCTGAAAGTCCGGAGAAGCCCACACACGATCGGATTACCAGCCAGCTTTAGTCCGTCGGCGTCCGTTGGACTTTTGTAGACGAAAAGTCCGACCGTGTGTACGCGGCATGACTCTAATCCTACAAAATCCCTGATTTTGCACAAGTGTACAAAGTGTGCGAGTGTAATGCCGCGTACACGCGATCGGATTTGTTGTCCGACTTTCCACCAACAAATGTTGGCAAGCAGGTTCTCAAATTTTCCGACAACAAATGTTTTTTGTCGGATTTTCCGATCGTGTGTACACAAGTCCCTCGCACAAAAGTCCGCGCATGCTCAGAAGCAGAACCGGCCGGACTTGTAAACTAGCGTTCATAATGGAGAATTAACATTCGTGACGCTGCAAATTATGAAATCTCCAAACACAACGCACAATTCTCTTCTTCTTTAATGGGATAATAATGAAGCTGCTTCGCTGGTGATACTGATGGAGTTATTGCAAACTAATTTTCAAAGGCTTTTTTTTTCTAGTGATATCAAGAATGATAATAATAATAATAATAATAATAATAGTGCTAAATGAAAAACACAAAAAGAAAAGCGTAAATCAACACTCACCAAACTTCTACTAACACGAAATTAGCAGAAGGAGCCCAAAGGGTGGCGCTAAAGAGCTGAAAAAACAGGTAGTACGTCTAGTACGTCACTACGTTCGTAATTGTTGGCCAACATTTGTGTGACCGTGTGTATGCAAGACAAAATGGAGCCAACAACCTTCAAACAAGATTCCACGGTTTTGTTGTCGGAAAGTCCAATCGTGTGTACGAGGCATAAGAATTTATGCTGATTTGAAGCCAAAGGGTGGTCACACCAAATATTGATTTGATTTAGATTTTTCTTTTGTTCACTCACTTCGCATTTTGTAAATTGATAAAAAAATAAACAATTAAAATATATATTTTTTGAAAGCATTCTTACTTCACAACATTTCTTCATACCAGCCTAAAACTTTTGCACAGTACTGTATATATACAGTAGATATGTATATATATATATATATACAGTATGTCACAAAAGTGAGTACACCCCTCACATTTTTGTAAATCTTTTCTTCTATCTTTTCATGTGACAACACTGAAGAAATGACACTTGTCTACAATGTAAAGTAGTGAGTGTACAGCTTGTATAACAGTGTAAATTTGCTGTCCCCTCAAAATAACTCAACACACAGCCATTAATGCCTAAACCGTTGGCAACAAAAGTGAGTACACCCCTAAGTGAAAATGTCTAAATTGGGCCCAAAGTGTCAATATTTTGTGTGGCCACCATTATTTTCCAGCACTGCCTTAACCCTCTTGGGCATGGAGTTCACCAGAGCTTCACAGGTTGTCACTGGAGTCCTCTTCCCCTCCTCCATGATGACATCACGGAGCTGGTGGATGTTAGAGAACTTGCGCTCCTCCACCTTCCGTTTGAGGATACCCCACAGATGATCAATAGGGTTTAGGTCTGGAGACATGCTTGGCCAGTCCATCACCTTTACCCTCAGCTTCTTTAGCAAGGCAGTGGTCGTCTTGGAGGTGTGTTTGGGGTGGTTCTCATGTTGGAATACTGCCCTGCGGTCCAGTCTCTGAAGGGAGGGGATCATGCTCTGCTTCAGTATGTCACAGTACATGTTGGCATTCATGGTTCCCTCAATGATCTGTAGCTCCCCAGTGCCGGCAGCACTCATGCAGCCCCAGACCATGACACTCCCACCACCATGCTTGACTGTAGACAAGACACACTTGTCTTTGTACTCCTCACCTGGTTGCCTCCACACATGCTTGACACCATCTGAACCAAATAAGTTTATCTTGGTCTCATCAGACCACAGGACATGGTTCCAGTAATCCATGTCCTTAGTCTGCTTGTCTTCAGCAAACTATTTGCAGGCTTTCTTGTGCATCATCTTTAGAAGAGGCTTCCTTCTGGGATGACAGACATGCATACCAATTTGATGCAGTGTGCGGCGTATGGTCTGAGCACTGACAGGCTGACCCCCCACCCCTACAACCTCTGCATCAATGCTGGCAGCACTCATACGTCTATTTCCCAAAGACAACCTCTGGATATGACGCTGAGCACGTGCGCTCAACTTCTTGGGTCAACCATGGCGAGGCCTGTTCTGAGTGGAACCTGTCCTGTTAAGCCGCTGTATGGTATTGGCCACCGTGCTGCAGCTCAGTTTCAGGGTCTTGGCAATCTTCTTATAGCCTAGGCCATCTTTATGTAGAGCAACAATTTTTTTTTTTCAGATCCTCAGAGAGTTCTTTGCTAAGAGGTGCCATGTTGAACTTCCAGTGACCAGTATGAGAGAGTGAGAGCGATAACACCAAATTTAACACACCTGCTCCCCATTCACACCTGAGACCTTGTAACACCAACGAGTCACATGACACCGGGGAGGGAAAATGGCTAATTGGGCCCAATTTAGACATATTCACTTAGGGGTGTACTCACTTTTGTTGCCAGCGGTTTAGACATTAATGGCTGTGTGTTGAGTTATTTTGAGGGGACAGCAAATTTACACTGTTATACAAGCTGTACACTCACTACTTTACATTGTAGCAAAGTGTCATTTCTTCAGTGTTGTCACATGAAAAGAAAATATTTACAAAAATGTGAGAGGTGTACTCACTTTTGTGAGATACTGTGTATATATATATATATATATATATATATATATATATATACAGTGGGGACGGAAAGTATTCAGACCCCTTTACATTTTTCACTCTTTGTTATATTGCAGCCATTTGCTAAAATCATTTAAGTTCATTTTTTTCCTCATTAATGTACACACAGCACCCCATATTGTACACACAGCCCCCCATATTGTACACACAGCACCCCATATTGTACACACAGCACCCCATATTGTACACACAGCACCCCATATTGTACACACAGCACCCCATATTGTACACACAGCCCCCCATATTGTACACACAGCACCCCATATTGTACACACAGCACCCCATATTGTACACACAGCACCCCATATTGTACACACAGCCCCCCATATTGTACACACAGCACCCCATATTGTACACACAGCACCCCATATTGTACACACAGCCCCCCATATTGACAGAAAAACACAGAATTGTTGACATTTTTGCAGATTTATTATATATATATATATATATATATATATATATATATATATATCTACTGTATATATACAGTACTGTGCAAAAGTTTAAGGCTGGTGTGAAGAAATGTTGTGAAGTACAAAAATGTGAGCGGTGTACTGTACTGATACTGTGTATATATGTATATATATATATATATATATATATATATACACATATAATATTCAAGGATAAGGTGAAATTTCCATCTTTATGCAGCTTAAAATATGTGCGAGGCAGCGGCCTGCCCATAAACAAAATTGGTTTCTTAAACTCTCATTTAAATGTAAGATATCAATCATGGCCGCGTCTATTGTGAGTCAGAAATGTTGCATTGTTCCGACAGATGGAGGTTCTTTGCATACCGCTGCACACTTTGTTTATCTTCCAGACCCATCTGAATATTCTCCAACTGTGTTTTCTTCTTTTTTTTTTTCTTATGTAAGGGGGGAAAAAAAAGAAATAAAAAAAATAACAGTAAACACATGACTCAATCCATGCTTTTTACATTTCAATGCTGCGTTCGCATTTATCATCTGATTTTGTAAGCGAAAAATTAGAAAAAAAAAATCTGAATGTTGCAAAACGCTCCAGCAAAACAAATATAGCCGATATTGTGTATTAGCCGGGATCTTAATCCGACCCGTATTAAAATGTTCCTTTTCATTTTGGCACAACAGTCTTTGGTTATCAACTGCCAGCGATGGAAGCCAGATCCTATTATCTGTCGGGAAGAGAGAGCGATGTATTGCTGGATGTCTCTGCCGCTGTTTAGGGGTGATGTGATTGAAAAAAAAAATAAAAGTTAAAAAAAAAAAAGACTCTGCAGTTGCTAAGCAATGTCAGTTGCAGATATTCCTGCGGCCGTGTTAACATGGGACGTATCAAGTACTGTATGTGAAGGATGTTTTATACAGAGGAATCAGAATCTAAGCTGTAGTTCACTGCAGAAGGAGGTTTAAAGCTGAACTCTGGGCACTAAAACTTTCATTTACATACAAAGTGCTCTTCAACAGCCACCAAGAATCTAAATTCACTTTGTAAGCACCAAAATGTCTTTGCAGATATTACCTTGTAAACTTAGCAGTGACGTCATCATGACCCGTGCAGAGAGTAGAGCTGTGGGAGGGGCCCAGCAGGCTCCACCCACTACAGAAACCTACAGGATGGGGGCGGAGACAAGACCAGTCACTCTGCACAAGGAGAGAGAGCAGAAGTGAACGGTCTTTATTACAGGAAGTCTCACACTGGATTACTGCACAGATCTGCAAGAAATACACAAAGATCACCGAGATTCAAGAAGAAAACACATGATGAATGGATTTAGACAATATTTGCTCGACCTGGAGCTCAACCTTGATGATGAACCTACTGCAATAGCTATGTAGCACCCTCTATTGTGCTACTAGCGGTAGTACAGGCACATTTATCTGGCCCAGGGATAAGCCCGAGGCATGGAATCTGGGTCAGGGTTATTAGAGGTCAGCACTGGATGACTCATCCTGGCAGCTCTCTGGTGCCTCCCCCTGTTTCTAGAACGTTGGAGAACGTTCTTGAAGATAGTGGGCGGAAGCTGGGACCGGTTGTCTTAAATATTTAGAGGCCCTTAGCCAATCCCCAGGAAGTGGGCCTGGCAGGGAACTAAGGAGCCCTTAAATAGGAATGAGCCATGCCAGTCAGGGAGTCCGGTGGAAGATGAAGACGCTGTGCTAAGGGGAGTTTGTCGGTGGCCCTTGAGGGATCTCTGCTAGGGAGGGGTTTTACCTCTGGCCTGAACTCGGGAGGCTGGCCTGGAAGGATCCCACCACAGGAGGCGGGAATGGGCCCCCCCCCCCCCCCCCTGCAAATGTGAGATCTGAAGTTTTTTTAGACCCCAGATCTCATATTTAAGAGGTCCTGTCATGCTTTTTTTCTATTACAAGGGATGTTTACATTCCTTGTAATAGGAATAAAAGTGATACATTTATTTTAAAGAACAGTGTAAAAATAAAAGGTAAAATAAATAAGAGAAAAAAAAATTAAACGTGCCCCATCCCGCCGAGTTCGCGTGCAGAAGCGAACGCATACGTGAGTAGCGCCCGCATATGAAAACGGTGTTCAAACCACACATGTGAGGTATTGCTGTGATCGATAGAGCGAGTGCAATAATCCTAGCCCTAGTCATCCTCTGTAACTCAAAACATGCAACCTGTAGAACTTTTTAAAACACTGCATATGGAGATTTTTAAGGGTAAAAGTTTGTCACCATTCCACGAGCGGGCGCAACTTTGACATGTTGGGTATCAATTTACTTGGCGTAGCATTATCTTTCACAATATAAAAAAAATTGGGCTAACTTTACAGTTGTCTTATTTTTTAATTCAAAAAATATTTTTTTTCCAAAAAAAGTGCGCTTGTAAGACCGCTGCGCAAATACGGTGTGACAGAAGGTATTGCAACGACCGCCATTTTATTCTCTAGGGTGTTAGGGGAAAAAAAAAATATATATATATATATATATATATATATATATATATATATATGTATATAAATAACAAATCTTCGGATGGGTTACTTCTACTGTTTCTATGATGATTCGTATGGAGATCAATGTCAGGATGGCCTCCCTATCTTCCACCAATATCCAATAGGAAAATTGATTATTATTATTTAATTGATATAATAATCAAATTTGACCTCTATTTTGGATAATGTAATTGCTAGATGTTTGATATGTATACATTAAGGATGTTTTTTCTAGAGGCGGTTGGAGGTAGGTTAGCAGGTTAAACTGCTTCTGATTAATTAGCGGTAATTGATTGAGTGAGGCTACCCCCTGTAGTTTTGAATATACGTGGTTAGTAATGGATTATTGCATGAAGCCTGAGGAAGAGCATGAGATGCTCGCAACTGTACAGTAGCTATTTGTAACCTTTTTATGCCTTGAGAGCAATTGATACAATATACAATTTTTGCATTGGAGAATGTGTCCCTTGGTGTCCCTTTGTTTTTCCTATACATATAGATATATATCTATAGATATATAGATATAGTTATATCTATATCTATATATCTATATACAGTGGGGCAAAAAAGTATTTAGTCAGCCACCCATTGTGCTAGTTCTCCCACTTAAAAAGGTGAGAGAGGCCTGTAATTGTCATCATAGGTATACCTCAACTATGAGAGACAAAATGTGGAAACAAATCCTGACAATCACATTTGTCTGATTTTTGAAAGAATTTATTTGCAAATTATGGTGGAAAATAAGTATTTGGTCTCCTACAAACAAGCAAGATTTCTGGCTCTCACAGACCTGTATCTTCTTCTTTAAGAGGCTCCTCTGTCCTCCACTCATTACCTGTATTAATGGCACCTGTTTGAACTTGTTATCGGTATAAAAGACACCTGTCCACAACCTCAAACAGTCACACTCCAAACTCCACTATGGTGAAGACCAAAGAGCTGTCGAAGGACACCAGAAACAAAATTGTAGACCTGCACCAGGCTGGGAAGACTGAATCTGCAATAGGCAAGCAGCTTGGTGTGAAGAAATCAACTGTGGGAGCAAAAATTAGAAAATGGAAGACATACAAGACCACTGATAATCTCCCTCGATCTGGGGCTCCACGCAAGATCTCTCCCTGTGGGGTCAAAATGATCACAAGAACGGTGAGCAAAAATCCCAGAACCACATGGGGGGACCTAGTGAATGACCTGCGGAGAGCTGGGACCAATGTATCAAAGGCTACCATCAGTAACACACTACACCGCCAGGGCCCCAGATCCTGCAGTGCCAGACGTGTCCCCCTGCTTAAGCCAGTACATGTCCGGGCCAGTCTGAGGTTTGCTGGAGAGCATTTGGATGATCCAGAAGAGGATTGGGAGAATGTCATATGGTCAGATGAAACCAAAGTAGAACTGTTTGGTAGAAACTCAACTCGTTGTGTTTGGAGGAGAGTGAATGCTAAGTTGCAACCGAAGAAAATGATACCTACTGTGAAGCATGGGGGTGGCAACATCATGCTTTTGGGCTGTTTCTCTGCAAAGGGAACAGGATGACTGATCCGTGTACATGAAAGAATGAATGGGTCCATGTATTGTGAGATTTTGAGTGCAAACCTCCTCCCATCAGCAAGGGCATTGAAGATGAAACGTGGCTGGGTCTTTCAGCATGACAATGATCCTAAACACACCTCCCGGGCAACGAAGGACTGGCTTTGTAAGAAGCATTTCAAGGTCCTGGAGTGGCCTAGCCAGTCTCCAGATCTCAACCCCATAGAAAACCTTTGGAAGGAGTTGAAAGTCCGTGTTGCCCAGCGACAGCCCCAAAACATCACTGCTCTAGAGGAGATCTGCATGGAGGAATGGGCCAACATACCAGCAACAGTGTGTAACAACCTTGTGATGACTTACAGAAAACGTTTGACCTCTGTCATTGCCAACAAAGGATATATAACAAAGTATTGAGATTAACTTTTGATATTGACAAATACTTATTTTCTACCATAATTTGCAAATAAATTCTTTAAAAAAATCAGACAATGTGATTGTCTGGATTTGTTTCCACATTTTGTCTCTCATAGTTGAGGTATACCTATGATGACAATTACAGGCCTCTCTCATCTTTTTAAGTGGGAGAACTTGCACAATTGGTGGCTGACTAAATACTTCTTTGCCCCACTGTATCTCTCTCTCTCTCTCTCTCTCTCTCTCTCTCTCTCTCTCTCTCTCTCTCTCTCTATATATATATCGTATATACTCGAGTATAAGCTGAGTTTTTCAGCGCATTTTTTTGTGCTGAAAATGCCCCCTCGGCTTATACTCGAGTCAAGCACTTTTCTGCAGCAAAGAATGACATTTTCCAAACCGATTTTGGGGCCCTGTATCTCGGGGCCACTTGGTGCTAGGAACCCCAAATTTGCTGTGCAAACCCAGTGGAACTAGCACTACAACATATGCAAAGCGGTGGTTCCTAGCACTAAGTGGGTTTGGAAAATGTCATTCTCTGCTGCAGAAAAGTGCTTGACATTTTCCGAACCGAATTTGGGGCCCCGTATCTCGGGGCCACTTGGTGCTAGGAACCCCAGCTGGATATGTTGTAGTGCTAGTTCCGCAGAGTTTGTACATGAGATTTGGGGTTCCTAGCACCAAGTGGCCCCGAGATACAGGGCCCCAAAGTCGGTCAACTGTCTCCATCTGCAGCAATATCATTTCAGGACCCTTTGGGTCCAGAGACCCCAAATTTTGGCTGCAGCTAGGGGCATCTAGAAACCCTTAACTACCAAGTTTGAAGTTTGGGGGACCTAAGGCTGCAAATGGGCACAGCGAGACTGCAAATGGGCATTGTTGACCCTCTTTTTCCACTTACAGTAGCTGCGCATTTCTCACCCTAGGCTTATACTCGAGTGGTAAAATTGTGGTAAAATTAGGTGCCTCGGCTTATATTCGGGTCGGCTTATACTCGAGTATATATGGTATATATATAATGTTTGGGGGTTCTAAGTAATTTTCTAGCAAATAAAACAGATTTTAACTTGTAAACAACAAGTTTGAAAGATAGGCTCGGGGCTGAAGTGGTTAAACAATTTTTGATTTGTGCTTAAATAAAATATTTTTAATTTTACTCTTTGAGATCACTGTACCTTACTTGCACCTTTGAAAATCCCAAAAAAAATCCTTGTACCTGTCCACTCCACACTCCACATGTGCTACTTTACCAAGGGACGGAGAGTTCCTAGCCTGTAATGGGCTGTTGCTGAGCTAACAAGAGACTGTTAGTTCCTCCAGGAGTGATCCAGCAGAAGCTGTATAAAAAGGAACCAAGTTTGTGCAAGAGGAAGGAAGAAGAGGAATCGGTAAATAGAGAGGAAGTTGTCCCTGGTTTTGTTTGTTGGACATTTGCAAGTTGGGCATCCCTTAAACCCCCTACCCCATCCAAGTTATCGTCCCCTAATAAAACAACAGAAACAAGCCAAGGGACTGATTTCTGTGTCTGGATACAAGAAGGACTGGCTGTGTAGCAGTGGGGAACCCCGACATTGAAAACTCCTATGGGGGTAGTGCTACAGCTTTATATATTGCTATTGGGTTTGTTAGTGGGTTCCCACATATGGGCAGCTGAAGATGTCTGTGCTGAAAACACTCTGTCACGTACCTGGTCGGAGGCTGAAGTGATGAGAGGGCTTCCCTTGCCACTGAGTGCAGAGCACCCCTGAAGGTGAAGACAGAGAGCCATGTGCCCAAAGAAGCATGGGTTGCCGGCTGTGGAGTTGCCTGAAGATCTGCGTAGATGAAGCACCAGAAGGGGACTTAGGTGTGCGGCAGTGTCAGCAGGGCAGAAGAAACTCTAGAAGAGCAGGTGAAGTATTGACCATGCAGAGGTACCAGTAGGACGGGAGTAACTCTGGAAGCTCAGGCGGATCTTAACAGGTGAGCGATCCGGGAAGCGAGGTCAGGAGCCAGAACAAGGATCATGCACAGGAGGTCAGTCAGGAACAGGAGCAGAAGTGTGGTCAAGATCAAGCGAAGGTCATACACAGGAGGCAGGCAGTAAGCGAAGTCCGTGAGACACAGGCATTCACACGGCGCATGCCCAAGCACCTGTACACAATGTTTGCCCGCATTTCTGTGCACATCAGTGTGGCCATGTTGAGCGTTAGCAGATGTGACAGTTCTTCTGCGGTTCATTCTCCGACGCGCTCGCTGCGCGCTCCATGTACAGTGACTAACGGTCTTAGACAGCTCAGTCTCTAGTTATGATCGGGAGCCAGCAGGACAAGCTCCTGATCATGTGACCACTGTAAAATCCGTCTGTACCACCCAGACCACCCCCCCGGCAATAAAGACCCATTTAAAGGGACACCAGGGCTGGGCGGAAAGGGTTGAATAAATACAAGTTGAATGAGCTTTCTTTTATTTGTGTTGTGTTTTACATTATTCCAGTTTTGACTTGCCAATCCAATCCCATCTTGTAATGAAAGAAGAAAGCTTTTGCTGCAAAACGTCCCTCCTCTCTGGGACTGTCACTGAAAGATTCACCACCATGTGGTTTAAGGCAGGTCCTCTTCTGGGTTCAATGACACCCATCGTCATCCTGTGTGCTTAAGGTGTCAAGGACACACCCCCCTGGGCTGTGTCATTAGGCAAACCTGGGCTCACATGGTAATCCTGCAGAGAACGTTGCTTGCATTGTCACCATCAGAGGCGACCCGTATATTAGGGACGCCCGGGCATCGTCCCCTCTCTCTCCTCGCCACCCCCTATACTCATGCATAGCATGAATCTATCCATGGCCGCTGCGGCCACCCTCTATTCATGTGTCTGCCCCCTTTTAGGGCACCGGGCACATGAGTTACAGCAGCCAGGTTTATTTTTGAAGCACCTGATTGGAGCCATAGGCACTAATAGGCTTAAAAATAGGGTGGGCTCAGGATGCAGAGGATGCATCTGGAGCCCACCCAGGTGTGTTGCAACAGCGAATGAATATTCGCTGTTGCAACACTGAGCAACACTGATCCTCCTCTCAGCCAATCATGAAGCGGGTCTGATACCCGTCACCCGATTGGCCGAAAGGACAGGCGATCCTATTGGATACCTAGGAGGAGGGGAGGAGACACACAGCAGGAGCGAGGAAGAGAAGAGCCGCCAGATGTTCCTGCTGCCCCTCCATGGATGCCCAAACCCCACTGCCTCTCCTCGGATGCCCACTGCCTAGATGGGGTAAGTGCTGATGGACCGACCGGCGGACAGCTGGGGAGATTGGTTGTTTGCCCCCCAAGCAAGAAACCACCAGCCGCCATTGGTTACCACTGTGGGATGGGGAAGAGGTGTTATTAGAAAGACCTTAAAACCTCAAAGGCCAGTTCCTGTAATAGAAGACATAATATACTCACACCTACCTGCATGATTTTTCAATCACTTCAGCATTGGACACTTCCAGGTATGTCAGATGTTTGTGTCAACTGCAACATGCTATGGTTCCATTCCATTTCCACTACATCATAATAGGATATAGCAATGATGTAGAGGTCAGAAAAAAGGAACAACAGCATGCAGCAAGGGAAATAGACACTCCCAGAAGTGTCAAATGCTGATGAGAATGATGGAGGCTCCATTGCTTGAACAGAGTTCCCCATCCATACCTGTGTGATTGTAGGCAGGTGCCGTTTATTTTGATCACTGTATGTGGCCCTCGTCCGCAGCCGCAATGCAGGTGAAGGAGGAGGTTGAGAGGAACCTAGTTCATCTATGGTTTCCTCGATCATAGGGAGGCAGCTATCTGGTCAGGCAGAATCTATTTAAGACCCTGGCTCCCAGGTTTGCCGCACATTTTGCTAGTGGCTAGAAAAGGGACAGGTCATCCGTCTATCAGGGACAGTGATTGGCATCAGAGAAGGGTTCCGGAGGAGTAGGGAAAGTGCAGGGACATGCCATCCTTCCTGGAAGCCTTCCCATTTGGGTGCAGACTGCCCAGGCACTGTCGGCAGACACTGTCGGCACCTCTGGTCCTCCACTCTACGGCCACTTTGCTGTTACAACTTATGAGTGCTCCCCAGTCAGGTTGCCTTCCCACCAGGCCTGTTTGTATTGCTGGACTTCTGTTATAATATATTCCTGTTACTGCACCTCAACTCTGTGTGATTACTGTCCCATATGATTTGTCACACATAGTTCATTGTGTACCAAAAGGATCCAGGACAACTGGTTCAAAAGGCGTGGAGAAAAGTGTGAGGACAAATGGTTCTTATGCAAGAAAGAGGCCATCTACCTCAAATTCATACAATCATCCCAAAGCAGGGGTGAGGGCCTTCAACACCATTTGTCACCCACACGATGCCATTTTAACACCTTTACCTCAACTATTTGACAAATCACCTCTGTTGCAGACTTTCTGGTGCCAAGGTTTGGTATAATATAACTAGGGTGGTTCTACAAACTTTCACACCTCCCATCCTGTTCTTGGACAATTAACATCTGCCTTAACCCATTCCATGGTGATTGGATCAAGGTGAGCCACCCATGAGGCAAAAAATGTTGGGATATGTTCTTGACACTCACTTGAATTTAAAAACTGGTTGGATAAGCTGCTAAACCTCTTTAATATTATAGAACATGTCCAGTCGAATGTGGCAAACTACTAACTGCTATAATAACCTTTCTCAACCTTTTTACCCCAGAGGAATCCTTTAAATAGATTTCAGGTCTTGGGGAATCCCTGTTAAAAGCAAATTATCAGTGTGAAAAATGTCCCTTACATTGGTGTTCAAAATGCCACCCTGAGAGACAAATGTAAAGATCATTGGTGTCGTGTCATTGGCATAACATAAGTGGTCTTGGTCCTGAAACTATACAGGCACCGTCAGATGGAAGGTCAGTCAACCAAAGCTCAAGAAACCCCTACCAACATCTCAAGCAACCATAGAGTTCCATGGAACCCTGGTTGAGAATGGCTGAGCGATATCATGACCTGGATAATTGTAACAAAAATGGAAATTGAAGCACCACACTACTGTTAAAAGGTCCAAATGCAATTTTATTACAGTAAAAGTCAGGGGGCCAATCCAAAGAATACCCAATGCAAAGCATACCTACTCCAATGCATTTTGGCCATATTAGGTCAATGTCATCGAACTAATATCCTGGATGTGTACGGAGGAGCCCCTGGTACAAAAGTTTATCTCACTTGAAGGACTTTATTGATCTATTTATTGGTTAAGACCCATACAGTATACAAAACCTATGATCGCCGCTCAAAGCACTGCAAAACTTCCCCCTGCAGTCCAAAGCACAGATCGGGTGCTGGTGTTCAAACAAGCTCATCCAGGCTAGCTGAAGGTAGAAACGTTGCACACCAGAACCCAGCCACTATATAGGGAGATAAAGATATCGCCTGAACTCCTCTTGGCTATGCTCCCCTGACATGTTTTGCCCCACCTACAGGGCTTAATCATGTGGCCACATGGCTATAGTAGGTCAATGTCACTGATCCATTATCTTGGATGAGTATGGAAGAGCCCTTGGTAAAAAAAAGTTCTTCTCACTTGAAGGACTTTTTGAAACATTTAATGGTTAAGAGCATCAGGTATAGGTGTTGGGAGAAATGCTGAATACACGTGTTGGGAGAAAAAAGCCTCTCCCTTCTTCTGGGGTTGAGAGATTCTGAAATCGAATCTGCATGTTACTGATGGAAATCCAACTGGAAAATGTAAAACTTCACAGGAAGTAACTTTCGCAGTCTTAATGTAATGACATTTTGTGATCGAAGTGGGGTTTTTATAGTTATTATTCTTGCAAGAGATTTCAAGAAAAAAAAGGCTTGGAGTTTCCTTATTTTCAACAAGCCAACGTTTTAATAGTGCCTGTCGTTAAAAAGATAGTAAATTCTTGGATGTGTATAGGGGATTGCCGGGTACAAAAGCTCATCCAGTATAGGACTTTTTGAAACATGTAATAGTTGAAAGCACCAAATACAGCCGATGTGTTTCAGGGGAAAAGCCTCCCGCTTCTTCAGGGCTGGAGCAGTCGATGTTGATAAAATCACGGTGGAATGCACTAAGGATTGATGAAGACTACTTTATGTCTCCTGTTGGCAATAAAGACAGCTGACTGAGTGACTCCCCAAAAACTAATGCTGCAGAGACTGAGGGGCCTGTTTGGAAACTGGGTGAAATGTTACAACTGGTGGGTCCCCAAGAACCTTTTATATCCAGCAGGAGATCATAGTTCCTCTTTAACAGCCTTTCTCAACCTTCTTACCCCAGGGGAACCCTTAAAATAATTTTCAGGTCTCGGGAAACCCCTGATAAAACCCATTCATTGGGGGTCAGTGGGAAAAATGCCCCATACTTTGGTGGTCAGTGAGAAGAATGCCCTTTTTTACAGTGGTGGTAAGAATGGCCCTCTTACAGAGAACTATAAAGATCATTGGTGTCATACCACTGGCTCCTCCAAGTGGCCTTGGCTCAGAAGTATGTAGGCACCATCAAACAGGAGGCAAATCAGCCACAGCTCAAGGAACCCCTAGCCACCTCTGGAGGAACCCTAGGGTTCCACGGAACCCTGGTTGAGAATGGCTGCTCTTTAATGTGCTGGTCCGAATCTTGAATTTATATTGTATTTTATGAAGGTCCATGTTGCATAATAAACTCGGCACTTTCCTAAGTCTGATGGAAGTACACAGAGGCCGTTATTTTTAGACCCACCACCGATGAGTTAACTCCTATCTTTAAATTTAGCATTTGGTTCCCACGAGACTTCTCACTTCATATAATTTTCATTATCCATATTAAACCTCGGTTTTCAGGCTTGGAAAATTTCAGTGCCGCGGCCCAACGACGGAGCTCTCGTCGAGTACATAAAACGCAATTATTTTTCTGCAAAACTTGACACCCTGATTGCTTTTATTCGATTGTCAGTCATCACTTTCATTCCTCCGACTTATTGAGGGATTCTGCTTGAGAAAGGCGTAATCCTCCGCTCCTGCTCTATATTGTAAATCATCAGATTGAAAGACTTTGGTGGTGCTTTTCATGGGTTTGCGGCGCTAAGTCCGGAAGTAGCTCCAGTGAATTAAATATCTTCCAGGGCTGTGATTTCATCATTTTTTTGTAAAATGACCGGATACCGTTAATAAATTCTGTGGGAACAGGGTCAGTGTATCTAAAACGCGTTGTGCGTCAATACACTATGTCTGTTAAAGGGGCACACCAGCAAAAAAAAAATACAACATGTGTGCCGGAGACACTCGGAAACACTCGGAGATGCTCGGACACCACTCAGAGACACTCAGAGACACTCGGGAACGGAGTGTTTGAGAGTGTTTTTCTGAGTGTTTCCGAGTGTCTCCGTGTGTCACCGTCACCCCCGCACCTCTGGCCAAATGCGGTACTGCAGCTTAAATCCTGCTTGTCTTGTGAGACAACGCTCGCAAAGCGAGTCAGTATTTTCTAAAAAAAAAAAAAATAGCTCGTATTGCGATGGGGCCCCCATGATGTTTTTCAGTACTTCTGAACAATGGTACTTGTATGAAATTCATCCAGACCTTTTAAAAACTCAGCCACAAATTTCTGTATTTATTGACGTATAACACACACTTTTTCACCCTTAAAATCGGGTGCAAATAGCGTGTGCGTGTTATACGCCAATACTTCAATTTTAGCTGCCTGGAGGGGACAGGGAGGGGGGCGGGATGAGCGCTGTCAGATTACATACAGTAACAATCTCCTGTTTACTTGGCGGCCTCTGTAATAGGAAGTCCCGTCTCCTGTGAAGCCATTGGACCACTTTTCTATCTATCTTAGGAGATTCTCACTCTATGTAATCTGTCGGCGCTCGTCCCGCCCCCTTCTCTGTCCCCTCTAGGCTGCAGATGGGCATCGATCAGGCTACACTGATGGCAATGTTGAGGCTGCTGCATTAAAGGTAATGGTGAGGCTGCTGCATTAAAGGCAATGGTAAGGCTGCTGCATTGATGGCAATGGTGAGGCTGCTCCATTGATGGCAATGGTGAGGCTGCTGCATTGATGGCAATGGTAAGGCTACTGCATTGAAGGCAATGGTGAGGCTGCTGCATTGATGGCAACGGTGAGGCTGCTGCATTGAAGGCAACGGTGAGGCTGCTGCATTGAAGGCAATGGTGAGGCTGCTGCATGGATGGTAATGATGAGGCTGCTGCATGGATGGTAATGATGAGGCTGCTGCATTGATAGCAATGGTGAGGCTGCTGCATTGATGGCAATGGTGAGGCTGCTGCATTGAAGGCAATGGTGAGGCTGCTGCATTGATAGCAATGGTAAGGCTGCTGCATTGATGGCAATGGTGAGGCTGCTGCATTGATGACAACGGTGAGGATGCTGCATTAATGGCAACGGTGAGGCTGCTGCATTGATGGCAATGGTGAGGCTGCTGCATTGATGGCAACGGTGAGGCTGCTGCATTGATGGCAATGGTGAGGCTGCTGCATTGATGGCAATGGTGAGGCTGCTGCATTGATGACAATGGTGAGGATGCTGCATTGATGGCAACGGTGAGGCTGCTGCATTGATGGCAATGGTGAGGCTGCTTCATTGAAGGCAATGGTGAGGCTGCTGCATTGATGACAATGGTGAGGATGCTGCATTGCTGGCAATGGTGAGGCTGCTGCATTGATGGCAATGGGGAGGCTGCTGCATTGATGTCAACGGTGAGACTGCTGCATTGATGGCAATGGTGAGGCTGCTGCATTGATGGCAATGGTAAGGCTGCTGTATTGAAGGCAATGGTGAGGCTGCTGCATTGATGGCAATGGTGAGGCTGCTGCATTGATGGCAATGGTGAGGCTGCTGCATTGATGGCAATGGTAAGGCTGCTGTATTGAAGGCAATGGTGAGGCTGCTGCATTGATGGCACTTGTGAGGCTGCATTGATGTGGACTGACATCGGCAGAGGACAGGCTTTCTTTTTTATGCAGGCTGCAGCTACTTTCCAAAGAAAACTGGAGTGGGTTAAGCTGATTTAACCAGAAAGTTAAAGTCATTAGCGGTGAGTTGCGGACAGCGCACTGCCAGAAATGAGCGGGTTTGAATCCTTTTTTTTCAGCCTCGTCCTTCTAGCCTGACAAGTGGGAGCGACTCAAATCATTCTGCTGAATCTGTACAAAACCTAATTAAAGGAATATGTCTCTTCTGCCTTTCTGGGCGACTCTCTAAGCAGCCCTTTGTTCTCTCCGCAAAGAATAGCAATCATAGAATTTGTGTCAGGGCTCCTTCACAGATTATCACATCTCCTTTGTTTCTTCCTGTCAATTCTGGTGATTGAGACATGGAGAAGTCGGCAAGCTTCTGTCATCGTTCCCTTCTACGTGCAAGAAAAGTGTGAGTGCAAAGTTTAATGGAAGCATAATATATACCCCGCTCAGCCATAACTTTATGACCAACCCACCTAATATTGAGTAGGTCCCCCCTCAGTGGCGGCTGGTGCTCAAAATTTTTTGGAGGGGCGCAAACAAACTGAAGAATTCTGAAAAAAACACCATCAATTGCAGCCTCACTGAACCATCAATCGCAGCCACTGTGCCATCAATTGCTGCCACTGTGCCCATCAAACGCAGCCAATGTGCCCATCAAACGCAGCCACTGTGCCATCAATCACAGCCTCTGTGCCATCAATTGCCGCCACTGTGCCCATCAAACGCAGCCACTGTGCCATCAATCACAGCCTCTGTGCCATCAATTGCCGCCACTGTGCCATCAATTGCAGCCACTGTGCCCATCAATCGCAGCCACTGTGCCATCAATCGCAGCCACTGTGCCATCCATTGCCTCCACTGTGCCATCAAATGCAGCCAGTGTGCCATCAATTGCTGCCACTGTGCCCATCAAACGCAGCCACTGTACCCATTAATTGCCGCCACTGTGCCATTAAACACAGCCACTGTTCCATCAAATGCAGCCACTGTGCCCCATAAAATGCAGCCACTGTGCCCCATAAAATGCAGCCACTGTGCCCATCAAACGCAGCCACCGGGCCATCAAACCCAGTGTGGCTGGGTGCATTATCTTGCTGAAAGAGGCCACTGCCATCAGAGAATACCGTCTCCATGAAGGGGTGCACTTGGTCAGTAACAATGTTTAGGTAGGCGGTACGTGTCAAGCAACATCCACATGAATGACAGCAGCCAAGGTCTCCAAGCAGAACATCTCACTGCCTCTGCTGGCTTGCCTTCTTCCCATACTGCATCCTGGTGCCATCTTTTCCCCCGGTAAGTGAAGCACACGCACCCGGCCATCTACAGGATGTAAAAGAAAATGTGATTCCTCAGACCAGGCCACCTTCTTCCATTGCTCCGTGGTCCAGTTCTGATGCTCACGTGCCCATTGTAGGTGACGTGAGGTGAGGCCTCCGTGGATCAGACTTGTTTTTCCGGTAGGTCCTACAGATGCTCAGTTGGACTGAGATCTTAAGAATTTAGAAGCCAAGTCAGCATTTCAAACTCATCGTTGTGTTCCTCAAACCATTTTTCAACAATTTTTGCAGTGTTGCAAGGCGTATTATCCTGCTGAAAGAGGTCACTGCCATCAGGGAACACCATTTCCATGAAGGGATCTAATTGGTCACCAACAAGGTTTAGATAGGTGGTACGTGTGATGTAACATCCACATAAAGGACAGGAGCCAACCTGATTTTTGAAGCACCTGATTAGAGTAAGAGGCTCTAATAAGCTTCAAAATAGGGTGGGCTCAGGGAGCAGAGCATTGCATCTGGAGCCCACCCAGTTGTGTTGCAACAGCGAATGAATATTCGCTGTTGCAACATTGATCCTCCTCCTGGGCCAATCGGGAAGCGGGTGTGATACCCATCACCCGATCGTCTGAAAGGACAGGCGATCTTATTGGAGGGGAGGAGACGCACGGCGGAAACGAGGAGGAGAAGACACAGGAGCCACTGCCCGATGGCCGCCACAGCCTGATGTCTGCCGCTGCCCCGATCCCCGTCGCTGCCCGATATGCCCGCCACCTAGATGGAGAGGGGGTGTTTGAGGTGCCGGGGCGGAATGGTTATTTTCCGCCGCCCCCCACCCCCCGAAACAAAAAACCACTAGGCGCTACTGTTTCCCCCCCAGTTTAAGGTGCCGTTGTAAAAAGATGATCCATGTTATTTACTTTATGTCAGTGATCATAAGTTATAGCTGATTAGATAGATAGATAGATAGATAGATAGATAGATAGATAGATAGATAGATAGATAGATAGATAGATAGATAGATAGATAGATAGATAGATAGATAGATTGATAGATAGATAGATAGATAGATAGATAGATAGATAGATAGATAGATAGATAGATAGATGGGAGAGGAGGAGAGGAAAGATGGAAAACAATAGATGGATGATGGAGGGGGAAGGAAGGAAATTGTAGATAGATTAGATGTATAGATAGACAGAAAGAAGAGAAGGAAGGAAAGAAAGAATAAAAACAATAGATAGATAGATAGCTGAAGGAGGAGTAAGGAGGAAAGGAGAATGGTAGATGGAAGGAAGGAAGGAAGGAAGGAAGGGGGCTGTTTGCCCCCCCCCCCCCCCCCCAAAACAAAAATCCACCATAAGTTATAGCTGATCATATAGCTTCCATACTTTCAAAAAACTATTAGATAAGCACCTGAACCACCAACATACAGGGATATACAATGCAATACTGACATATAATCAGGGTTGTCTTAATGAGTGGGCACTGCCCAGGGGCCCCAGCTGCATGGGGGGCCCCTGCACTTTCCCCAAAGCAGCTGGTCCTTGAGCCCAAGCTGCCCCAAAATTGGGGGCCCCATGATGGCACTGGGAGTGATGGATACACAGGGGAGGCAGGCTGGCAGCAATGCGCCGTGCTGTGCAGAACGATACCTATTATTTCACAGCCAGCAGGGAGGGGCGGGGTCGGAGCGCCAGTGATGCTCTGACCCCACCCCATGCAGTTTGAATGCTCGGGACTCAGAGGCCGCGGGGTAGGAGCAGGAGTGGGAGCTGTTGAGTCGGCAGCACTGAGAACCCACCTGCGGAAGTGGCATTGTGGATGGTGTCATGGTGAGCCCAGCTGTCCAGCACTGTTTGCACCGAAGGGCTTGGAATGCCCGGAGGGATGCTCCCTCCTCTGCCCCTCCTTCTGCCTGCTTGATTGGTATAGGTGGGTCCAGTGCTGGAGGTGGGCACAAGTTCACATGCACTGTATCTCCACTAGAAAAGGGGGTACTACATGGATGGAACAATGGTGCTGGGGGATATCAAGGGTGTATGGGGGAAAACAATGCTGAGAGGGGATCTGGGGTGTATAGGGCGTAGCAATGTTTGGGGTAGCTTGGGTGGCTATAGTGCTAGAGGTATCAGGGATGTAGAGAGCCTACAGTGTAGGGGGTATCAGGGATGTAGTGGGGTCACAATACAAGGGGTATCTTATGATATATGGTAACAGTGCTGGGGGGGAATATCTAGGGTGTAAAGGGGTCAGAGTGCTGGGGGGATATCTGGGGTGTAGAGGGATCAGAGTGCTGGGGGGGGATATCTGGGGTGTAGAGGGGTCAGAGTGCTGGGGGGATATCTGGGGTATAGAGGGGTCAGAGTGCTGGGGAGATATCTGGGGTGTAGAGGGATCAGAGTGCTGGGGGGATATCTGGGGTGTAGAGGGGTCAGAGTGCTGGGGGGATATCTGGGATGTAGAGGGATCAGAGTGCTGGGGGGATATCTGGGGTGTAGAGGTGTCAGAGTGCTGGGGGGGTATCTGGGGTGTAGAGGGGTCAGAGTGCTGGGGGGATATCTGGGGTGTAGAGGGGTCAGAGTGCTGGGGGGATATCTGGGGTGTAGAGGGATCAGAGTGGTGGGGGGATATCTGGGGTGTGGAGGGGTCAGAGTGCTGGGGGGATATCTGGGGTGTAGAGGGGTCAGAGTGCTGGGGGGGATATCTGGGGTGTAGAGGGATCAGAGTGGTGGAGGGATATCTGGGGTGTAGAGGGGTCAGATTGCTGGGGGGATATCTGTGGTGTAGAGGGGTCAGAGTGCTGGGGGGATATCTGTGGTGTAGAGGGGTCAGAGTGCTGGGGGGATATCTGGGGTGTAGAGGGGTCAGATTGCTGGGGGGATATCCAGGGTGTAGAGGGGTCAGAGTGCTGAGGGGATATCCGGGGTGTAGAGGGGTCAGAGTGCTGGGGGGATATCCGGGGTGTAGAGGGGTCAGAGTGCTGGGGGGATATCTGGGGTGTAGAGGGGTCAGAGTGCTGGGGGGATATCTGGGGTGTAGAGGGGTCAGAGTGCTGAGGGGATATCCGGGGTGTAGAGGGGTCAGAGTGCTGGGGGGATATCTGGGGTGTAGAGGGGTCAGAGTGCTGGGGGGATATCAGGGGTGTAGAGGGGTCAGAGTGCTGAGGGGATATCTGGGGTGTAGAGGGGTCAGAGTGCTGGGGGGATATCTGGGGTGTAGAGGGGTCAGAGTGCTGGGGGGATATCTGGGGTGTAGAGGGGTCAGAGTGCTGGGGGGATATCCAGGGTGTAGAGGGGTCAGATTGCTGGGGGCATATCTGGGGTGTAGATGGATCAGAGTGCTGGGGGGATATCTGGGGTGTAGAGGGGTCAGAGTGCTGGGGGGATATCTGGGGTGTAGAGGGGTCAGATTGCTGGGGGCATATCTGGGGTGTAGATGGATCAGAGTGCTGGGGGGATATCTGGGGTGTAGAGGGGTCAGAGTGCTGGGGGAATATCTGGGGTGTAGAGGGGTCAGAGTGCTGGGGGGATATCTGGGGTGTAGAGGGGTCAGAGTGCTGGGGGGATATCTGGGATGTAGAGGGGTCAGAGTGCTGGGGGGATATCTGGGGTGTAGAGGGGTCAGAGTGCTGGGGGGATATCTGGGGTGTAGAGGGATCAGAGTGGTGGGGGGATATCTGGGGTGTGGAGGGGTCAGAGTGCTGGGGGGATATCTGGGGTGTAGAGGGGTCAGAGTGCTGGGGGGATATCTGGGGTGTAGAGGGATCAGAGTGGTGGAGGGATATCTGGGGTGTAGAGGGGTCAGATTGCTGGGGGGATATCTGGGGTGTAGAGGGGTCAGATAGCTGGGGGGATATCCAGGGTGTAGAGGGGTCAGAGTGCTGAGGGGATATCCGGGGTGTAGAGGGGTCAGAGTGCTGGGGGGATATCCAGGGTGTAGAGGGGTCAGAGTGCTGAGGGGATATCCGGGGTGTAAAGGGGTCAGAGTGCTGGGGGGATATCTGGGGTGTAGAGGGGTCAGATTGCTGGGGGGATATCCAGGGTGTAGAGGGGTCAGAGTGCTGAGGGGATATCCGGGGTGTAGAGGGGTCAGAGTGCTGGGGGGATATCTGGGGTGTAGAGGGGTCAGAGTGCTGAGGGGATATCCGGGGTGTAGAGGGGTCAGAGTGCTGGGGGGATATCTGGGGTGTAGAGGGGTCAGAGTGCTGGGGGGATATCTGGGGTGTAGAGGGGTCAGAGTGCTGAGGGGATATCTGGGGTGTAGAGGGGTCAGAGTGCTGGGGGGATATCTGGGGTGTAGAGGGGTCAGATTGCTGGGGGGATATCTGGGATGTAGAGGGGTCAGAGTGCTGGGGGGATATCTGGGCTGTAGAGGGGTCAGAGTGCTGGGGGGATATCTGGGGTGTAGAGGGGTCAGAGTGCTGAGGGGATATCTGGGGTGTAGAGGGGTCAGAGTGCTGGGGGGATATCTGGGGTGTAGAGGGGTCAGAGTGCTGAGGGGATATCTGGGGTGTAGAGGGGTCAGATTGCTGGGGGGATATCTGGGATGTAGAGGGGTCAGAGTGCTGGGGGGATATCTGGGATGTAGAGGGGTCAGAGTGCTGGGGGGATATCTGGGCTGTAGAGGGGTCAGAGTGCTGGGGGGATATCTGGGCTGTAGAGGGGTCAGAGTGCTGGGGGGATATCTGGGGTGTAGAGGGGTAAGAGTGTTGGGGGGATATCTGGGGTGTAGAGGGGTCAGAGTGCTGGGGGGATATCTGGGGTGTAGAGGGGTAAGAGTGTTGGGGGGATATCTGGAGTGTAGAGGGGTCAGAGTGCTGGGGAGGCATCAATCTAACAGATATATTACATGCACAGGACAGCTTTGTTACTCTATGTATGTAGTATTTTCCTTGTACTCCTTGTAGTAGTTTCTTTGCTGTACAGAATGATTGTTCATGTAGTTACTGTGAAGCTCCATCCAAAAGGGGAAGCTCTGCTTGTCTTCCTCCTACCTAATTGATGTCTTTTTACCTGCACTGTCTCCATTGTAGGGGACCCAGAGCATTACTTTGCCAAGGGGCCCATGATGCTATTAAGATGGCCCTGCAGATAATCACACACATATAGGTTGGACTGGATGGACTTGTGTCTTTTTTCAACCTCACCTACTATGTATGTAACTATATAGAGTGCAGCCTTGAGAAATGGCATTCAGGTAGAATGCATGTACACAGGAAGAGGCTGAATGTCATTTACATCTATATTAATATTGTTAACAATTAAAAGTCGGCTGAATTTACCTTTCATCTGAAAACCAAATTTTTTTTTGTCTTAGAGAGATAATTAAATGATGTTTTTGATCACACAACAACGACCATTAATGCAACACCCCTCCAGCAAAGCCAGTAATGCCGCGTACACACGAGCGGACTTTTCGTCAGAGTAGACTCTGACGGACTTTCCAACGGGGTTCCGCTGAAACGGACTTGTCTACACACGATCACACCAAAGTCCGATCGTTTAGAACGCGATGACGTACGACGGGACTAGAATAAGGAAGTTCAATAGCCAGTAGCCAATAGCTGCCCTAGCGTCGTTTTTGGTCCGTCAGACTAGCGTACAGACGAACGGTTTTCCCGTTAGGACTCGAGTCCGTCGGAAAGATTTGAAACATGTTCTATTTCTAAAGTCCGTCAGAATTTTCAAAAGTAAAGGTCCGATGAAGCCCACACACGATCGAACTGTCTGACGGAATGACTCCGTCTGACCTTTTCTAAAGTCCGGTCGTGTGTACACGGCATAAATCCCATACACAGCATTTCACTTGGGTTGTTTGATTTTTTTTATAGGAGGGACTAAGGGGGCGGCAGCTTCTTGTCCCATCACTCCATGTCCATGTGAGAACCTCTGTCCCTGAAAACGATTTTTTTCGATTTGAAATGTTCAAATCGATACATTTCCGAATCAGTCGAAACGAAAATGTTATGTTGTTTTACAATTTGAATGCAGCAAAGTGAACAAATGATTATAATGACTCTTTAAACCTCTTTTACGTTATTCGGAGCATTCAGTAAAATTCGTTTATATTGTAATTCGGGTCTCGGAAATATACGGATCTGCGAATAACGAGAAATTTGTCCGAATAATTAATTCGGAATGAAACGAACCGCACATGTGTAATATTAATCCTCGTACATAACATACACTCACCGGCCACTTTATTAGGTACACCTGTTCAATTGTTTGGTAACCCAAATTGCTAATTAGTCAATCACATGGCAGCCACTCAATGCATTTAGGCATCTGGATGTGGTGAAGACGACTTGCTGAAGTTCAAAACAAGCATCAGAATGGGGAAGAAAGGGGATTTAAGTGACTTTGAATGTGGCATGGTTGTTGGTGCCAGACGGGCTGGTCTGAGTATTTCTGAGGATCTTCACGCACAACCATCTCTCGGGGTTTACAGAGAATGGTGGGAAAAAAGAAAAAATATCCAGTGAACGGCAGTTGTGTGGAGGAAAATGCCTTGTTGATGTCAGAGGAGAATGGGCAGACTGGTTCCAGATGATAGAAAGGCAACAGTAACTCAAATAACCACTCGTTACACCCAAGGTATGCAGAATACCATCTCTGAACGCACAACACACCCAACCTTGAAGCAGATGGACTACAGCAGCAGAAGACCACACCGGGTGCCACTCTTGTCAGATAAGAACAGGAAACTGAGGCTACAATTGGCACAGGATCACCAAAATTGGACAATAGAAGATTGGAAAAACGTTGCCTGGTCTGATGAGTCTGGATTTCAGCTGCGACATTCAGATGGTGGGGTCAGAATTTGGTGTCATGGATCCATCCTGCCTTGTATCACCGGTTCAGGCTGGTGGTGGGGGTGTAATGGTGGGGGGGATATTTTCTTGGCACACTTTGGGCCCCTTAGTACCAATTGATCATCGTATAATCACCACGGCCTACCTGAGTATTGTTGCTGACCATGTCCATCCCTTTATGACTACAGTGTCCCCATCTTCTGATGGCTCCTTCCAGCAGGATAATGCACCATGTCACAAAGCTCCAATCATCTCACCACTGGACAATGAGGTCCCTGTCCTCCAATGTCCTCCACACTCACCACATCTCATCCAATAGAGCACCTTTGGGATGTGGTGGAACGGAGAATGGCATCATGGATGTGCAGCCGACAAATCTGCAGCAACTGCTCACTATGGAGCAAAATCTCTGAGGAACGTTTCCAACACCTTGTTGTATCTATGCCATGAAGAATGAAGGCCAAAGGGGGTCCAACCTGGTACTAGCAATGTGTACCTAATAAACTGGCCTGTGAGTGTAAGTAGGAGCAGAACAATTCCCGCCACTCGGCAAGGTGGAATATTTATCTTTGACTGGAACATTTCTTTAAGGTGAGGAAACCTGATTTTCCGCAGAAGAATAAAACCTCGGCACGCCGTTATCACTTCTGGGCCGTCTGTGTTCAGCCCACAGTCTGTCACCTCGGAACAGAAAGAATAAAAAGTGTATATAATTTCTACCTATGTACCGTATTAAAACTATTTGCGAGAATCATCCCGGCAATCCTGAAATCACTTTTTTTCAAATGATACCCCAGGAGTGCGGCTCTCTTCCATTGTTCCGTATACCTATCATCATGCTCAATTAGCTTGGAGGAAAATTGCTTGTAAGTAAAAGGAAATTATATGTTGCAACATTGCAAAGGGGAAAAAAAGAGAAAAAAAGTATCTTAACATTACTATATATTCTTCATTGTACTGTGTCAGAGAGAACACACTGTATATAAACATCAGGGGATTGGGGGAGAGAGAGAGAGATAGATAGATAGATAGATAGATAGATAGATAGATAGATAGATAGATAGATAGATAGATAGATAGATAGATAGATAGATAGATAGATAGATAATTGAGAGAGCAATAATCAATAGAGAAAATGATAAAAAGAGAGAGAGAGAGAAAGAAAGAGATAGATAGATAGATACCGCTTTCTCTCTCTCTTTCTATATTTTTCTATCTATCTATCTATCTATCTATCTATCTATCTATCTATCTATCTATCTATCTATCTATCTATCTATCTATCTATCTATCTATCTATCTATCTATCTATCTATCTATCTCTATCTTTTTCTCTATTGGTTATCTTTCTCTCACAAATAGATAGATAGAAAAATATAGAAAGAGAGAGAGAGAAAGAGGTAGATATCTATCTATCTCCCTCTTTCTATCTCTATCTTTTTCTCTATTGATTATTTTTCTCTCCCAAAAATCTCTATCTATCTATCTATCTGTCTATCTGTCTGTCTGTCTGTCTGTCTGTCTGTCTGTCTGTCTGTCTGTCTGTCTGTCTGTCTATCTATCTATCTATCTATCTATCTATCTATCTATCTATCTATCTATCTATCTATCTATCTATCTATCTATCTATCTATTTGAGAGAGAAAGATAATCAATATTGAAAAAGATAGTGAGAGAAAGAGGGAGATAGATATCTCCCTCTTTCTCTCTCTCTCTTTCTATATTTTTCTATCTATCTATTTGAAAGAGAAAGATAACCAATAGAGAAAAAGATAGAGATAGATAGATAGATAGATAGATAGATAGATAGATAGATAGATAGATAGATAGATAGATAGATAGATAGATAGATAGATAGATAGATAGATAGATAGATAGATAGATAGATAGATAGATAGATAGATAGAGATATAGATAGGGAAGAGAATGGGAGGAAATAAGGAAAACAATAGATGGATGATGGAGGGGGATGGAAGGAAGGAAGGAAGGAAGGAAGGAAGGAAGGAAGGAAGGAAGGAAGGAAGGAAGGAAGGAAGGAAGGAAGGAAGGAAGGAAATGGTGGATAGATTAGATGAATAGATAGACAGAAGGAAGGGAAGGGAGTGGAATGAAGGAAAGAAGGAAGGAAAACGATAGACATCCCACAGATGCTCGATTGGCATGAGATGTGAAGAATTTGGTCCCCCTTTTGTCACCAAAACAACCCTGACCTATTGAGGCATGGACTCCACTAGACCTCTGAAGGTACACTGTGGTATCTGGCCCCCAAGCCGTCAGTAGCAGATCTTTTAAGTCCTGTAAGATGTGAGGTGGGGCCTCCATGCATCGGACTTGTTTTTCCAGCACATCCCACAGATGCTCGATTGGACTGAGATGTGAAGAATTTGGAGGATAAGTCAGCATTTCAAGCTTGCCGTTGTGTTCCTCAGAACAATTTTTGAACCATTTTTGCAATGTGGCTGGGTGCATTATCTTGCTGAAAGAGGCCACTGCCCACCAGAGAATACCGTCTCCATGAAGGGGTGCACTTGGTCAGTAACAATGTTTAGGTAGGCGGTACGTGTCAAGGAACATCCACATGAATGACAGCAGCCAAGGTCTCCCAGCAGAACATCTCACTGCCTCTGCCGGCTTGCCTTCTTCCCATACTGGTGCTATCTCTTCCCCCGGTAAGTGAAGCACACGCACCCGGCCATCTACAGGATGTAAAAGAAAATGTGATTCCTCAGACCAGGCCACCTTCTTCCATTGCTCCATGGTCCAGTTCTGATGCTCACGTGCCCATTGTAGGTGACGTGAGGTGAGGCCTCCGTGGATCAGACTTGTTTTTCCAGCAGGTCCCACAGATGCTCCGTTGGACTGAGATCTTAAGAATTTAGAAGCCAAGTCAGCATTTCAAACTCGTCGTTGTGTTCCTCAAACCATTTTTGAACAATTTTTGCAGTGTTGCAAGGCGTATTATCCTGCTGAAAGAGGCCACTGCCATCAGGGAACACCATTTCCATGAAGGGATCTAATTGGTCACCAACAAGGTTTAGATAGGTGGTACGTGTGATGTAACATCCACATAAAGGACAGGAGCCAACCTGATTTTTGGAGCACCTGATTAGAGCCAGAGGCTCTAATAGGCCTCAAAATAGGGTGGGCTCAGGGAGCAGAGCATTGCGTTTGAAGCCGACCCAGTTGTGTTGCAACAGCGAATGGATATTCGCTGTTGCAACATTGATCCTCCTCCCGGCCAATTGGAAAGCGGGTCTGATACCCGTGACCCGATTGTCTGAAAGGACAGGCGATTCCATTGGACGCCTAGGAGGAGGGGAGGAGACGCACGGCGGAAGCGAGGAGGAGAAGACACAGGAGCCGCTGCCCGATGGCTGCCACAGCCTGATGTCTGACGATGCCCCGATCCCCACCGCTGCCCGATGTGCCCACCACCTAGGTGGGGTAAGACAGCGAGGGGGGGTTTGAGGTGCCAGGGGGCGGGATGGTTGTTTGACCCCCCCCCCGAAACAAAAACCCACCATCAGCCACTGTATCCCACCCAGTTTAAGGTGCCATTGTAAAAAGATGATCCGTAGATTAAAGTGTTACTAAACCCACACCAGTAAAATCGGTCTGTATATGCAGTAAAACATTCTTGTTATACTCACTGTGGAACCTAAGGGGTTTATCCTCCGCATTGTGTATAAAGGCTGTTTGATCCTGTCTTCTCTGATCCTCCCTTTCTTCCAGCTTGGTATGTATTGCTAGACAGTATTTTTTTTCTTGGGGAGGTGTATGTGATCAGCGCAGGGCCAATCAGCACTGTCCAGACAGAAGGTCAGGGGTCCTGCATTCTGATAGGTCAGCCAGTGCAGCATGAAAACTCCTCCTACAAGCTTTAACCAGACACTGCTAGAAGTCACAAGACTACTAAATACTGCTGATGAGAAAAGGTATTTAGCAGTTTATATTTACTAAAATAATTGCATTTCCATGTTCTGTGTACTGTGGGGGACCAGATATAGTGAATGCAGGCTCCTGGGGAGAGCAGATAAAGTGAATGCAGGGTCCTGGGTAGACCAGATATAGTGAATGCAGAGTCCTGGGGAGAGCAGATATAGTGAATGCAGAGTCCTGGGGAGAGCAGATATAGTGAATGCAGGGTCCTGGGGAGAGCAGATATAGTGAATGCAGGCTCCTAGTGAGACCAGATATAGTGAATGCAGGGTCCTGGGGAGAGCAGATATAGTGAATGCAGGGTCCTGGGGAGATCAGATATAGTGAATGCAGGCTCCTGGGGAGACCAGATATAGTGAATGCAGGGTCCTGGGGAGACCAGATATAGTGAATGCAGGCTCCTAGTGAGACCAGATATAGTGAATGCAGGCTCCTAGTGAGACCAGATATAGTGAATGCAGGCTCCTAGTGAGACCAGATATAGTGAATGCAGGCTCCTGGGGAGACCAGATATAGTGAATGCAGGCTCCTGGGGAGACCAGATATAGGGAATGCAGGGTCCTGGGGAGATCAGATATAGTGAATGCAGAGTCCTGGGGAGACCAGATATAGTGAATGCAGGGTCCTGGAGAGATCAGATATAGTGAATGCAGGCTCCTGGGGAGACCAGATACAGTGAATGCAGGGTCCTGGGTTTAGTAACACGAGTTTTGGTTAGCCCCTTTAGTTCTGGCACATGATAAGAAGCCCCCCCTTGGATCTCAGTGATTGGGGGGGGGCGCAAAGGTGGGGAACATTTCTGATGCCAGTCAGTGACACTAATGAGGTTTTTCTGCTGATCCCATTTTATGAAACGCGGCAAGCTGCTCACAGCAGAACATTAATTAGTTTTGTCATTTGTGTCTTTCTATTCATCTGTAAGATTCCTCCGTCTTTATTTGTCAAAATGAAATTTACATAAAAAAGAAAAAACCAACGACAAAAACACTGAACCCAATCCAACAATCCTTTCCATCTCCTCTCTTTTCATTCAATCAGTTTAAATCTGACCTCCGGCCTTCACCTTCTTGCACAGTTGTACCGGCTCCTCTCCTGGGCTGAAATGGCTTCTTATGATTTCACTGCACACTGTGAGCTTCTCACAATGTGCATTAGAAGCTGCAGCAAGTCAGATAGAGCCCCGCCCCATTTCCTGGCTGGAGGACGTCCAGCAGCATCTAGATCTTACCTTCTCAGCCTGACTGTCCGTGGCCCCGCCCCTTTCAGTTCTTTCAATCATGGAGGCTCAGCATCACATGTGGGTGTTACCTATGCCAATGCAATCTGCCCGGGGATGCCCGTTCCTCCAGTATGACGCCCACCCATTGAGGCATTTTAATATTTGCCTAACTCCTCCCACTGTTTGTATCAGGAGGAGCAGTGAATCCGGGTGCTGGGATGTTTTCAGGAAGTTATGTACAGGCTCCTCCCACCAGCCATGATCTGCCAACATCTCATAGAGAAGAACTGAGACCCAAGGATGATATTGCTGGGCCTAAAATAAGATATGTAAAGAAAATGGAAAATAAGACTTCTGAGTGGATTCGGGCTTCAGGTGCGACAGTTTCCCTCCTCGGCCTCTGCGTTCGAAGAGATCCAATTTACTTCGTCTGAACAAGCCTCACCAAATATCTATTCAATTTAAATCTCTAAAACCCCTTTCTGCAGTCTGTTAGCGCGGTTTGTCCCATCTGAAGATAAGAAATTCAATTATGTTTCCCTCGGAAATAAAAGATTAAAAATCCCGGGCCCAAGGACTCGTTTCCAGCTTCTCAAGGTTTATTTAAAATGATTTCCGCAGCGCCGGACTCCACAATGTTCCGGATGGAAACCTTCCATTCTGGGTTCAGGAATCTAGGAATAGTTTTATAGGAAAAACATTCATTCTCTCTTGTAGGGGCGTAACCAATAACGGGCCCCATAGCAAAAGTTTGATGGAGCACCCTGGCTAAAGATAGGAAAATAGATTGAGGGGGGAAGGGAAAGGGAAAGGAGGAAGGAAATAAGGAACAGAAAGGAACAGAAGGAAAGAAAGGAAATTAATGGAAGGAAAGAAAGGAAGAAAATGAAAAAAAGAAAGAAAAGGAAGGAAAGAAAGGACAGAAAGGAAGGAAGGAAGGAACGAAAGGAAAGGAAGCAAAGGAAGGAAATGAAGAAAGGAAAGAATGGAAAGAAAGGAAAGGAAGGAAGGGAAGAAAATAAAAGGAAGGAAAGGAAAGGAAAGGAAAGGAATTAAAGAATGGAAAGGAAGGAAGCAAAGAATGGAAAGAATGGAAAGAAAGGAAAGGAAGCAAAGAAAGGAAGGAAAGAAAGAACAGAAAGGAAGGAAGAAAAGAAAAGAAAGAAAGCACAGAAAGGAAAGGAAGAAAAGAAAAAAGAAAGAAAGAAAGAAAGAAAGAAAGAAAGAAAGAAAGAAAGAAAGAAAGAAAGAAAGAAAGAAAGAAAGAAAGAAAAGAAAGTAATGAAATTAAAAAGAAATTAAGGTAGGAAAGAAAGGAAGGAAGGAAAGAATAGAAAGAAAGGAAAGGAAGGAAAGAAAGAAAGAAAGAAAGAAAGAAAGATAGATAGAAAGAAAGAAAGAAAGAAAGAAAGAAAGAAAGAAAGAAAGAAAGAAAGAAAGAAAGAAAGAAAGAAAGAAATGACAGAAAGGAAAGAAGGAAAGAAAAGGAAGGAAAGAAAGGATGGAAAGGAAGAAAAGAAAAGAAAAGAAAAGAAAAGAAGAAAAGGAAGGAAAGGAAAGAAAGAAAGAAAGAAAGAAAGAAAGAAAGAAGGGAAGGGAAGCAAAGAAAGGGAAGAAAGGAAGGAAAGAAAAGTAGGAAAGGAAAGAAGTAAAATTTTTATAGGAAAAACTTTCATTCTCTCTTGCAGGGGCATATTGAATAAATGGCCCCATAGCAAACTTATTGACAGGGCTCCTCGGCTAAAGTAAGATAGAAAAACAGATACAGTGGGGAGAACAAGTCTTTGATACACTGCCGAATTTGCAGATTTTCCTACTTACAAAGCATGTAGAGGTCTGTAATTTTTATCATAGGTACTCTTCAACTGTGAGAGACGGAATCTAAAACAAGAATCGAGAAAATTGCACTGTATTATTTTTAAGTAATTTGTTTGCATTTTATTGCACGACATACCCTGTTTCCCCGAAAATAAGACCTAGCGTGATTGTCGGTGATGGCTGCAATATAAGCCCTACCCCCCCAAATAAGCCCTAGTTAAAGTCCTTGTAGGTCTTATTTTCAGGGTAGGGCTTATTTTCGGGGAAACAGGGTAGGTATTTCATACATCAGAAAAGCAGAACTTAATATTTGGTACAGAAACCTTTGTTTGCAATTACAGACATCATATGTTTCCTGTAGTTCTTGCCCAGGTTTGCACACACTGCAGCAGGGATTTTGGCCCACTCTCCCATACAGACCTTCTCCAGATCCTTCAGGTTTCGGGGCTGTCGCTGGACAATACGGACTTTTAGCTCCCTCCAAAGATTTTCAATTGGGTTCAGGTCTGGAGACTGGCTAGGCCACTCCAGGACCTTGAGATGCTTCTTACGGAGCCACTCCTTCGTTGCCCTGGCTGTGTGTTTCGGGTCGTTGTCATGCTGGAAGACCCAGCTACGTCCCATCTTCAATGCTCTTACTGAGGGAAGGAGGTTGTTGGCCAAGATCTCGCAATACACGGCCCTATCCATACTCCCCTCAATACGGTGCATTCGTCCTGTCCCCTTTGCAGAAAAGCAGCCCCAAAGAATGATGTTTTCACTTGTTTTCACCATGCTTCATGGTTGGGATGGTGTTCTTGGGGTTGTACTCATCCTTCTTCTTCTTTCAAACACGGAGAGTGGATTTTAGACCAAAAAGCTCTATTTTTGTCTCATCAGACCACATGACCTTCTCCCATTCCTCCTCTGGATCATCCAGATGGTCATTGGCAAACTTCAGACGGGCCTGGACATGCACTAGCTTGAGGAGGGGGACCTTGCGTGCACTGCAGGACTTTAATCCATGACGGCGTAATGTGTTACTAATGGTTTTCTTTGAGATTGTGGTCCAGCTCTCTTCAGGTCATTGACCAGGTCCTGCCGTGTAGTTCTGGGCTGATCCCTCACCTTCCTCATGATCATTGATACCCCACGAGGTGAGATCGTGCATGGAGCCCCAGACCGAGGGAGATTGATCATCATCTTGAACGTCTTCCATTTTCTAATAATTGCCCCAACAGTTGTTGCCTTCTCACCAAGCTGCTTGCCTATTGTCCCGTAGCCCATCCCAGCCTTGTGCAGGTCTACAATTTTATCCCTGATGTCCTTACACAGCTCTCTGGTCTTGGCCATTGTGGAGAGGTTGGAGTCTGTTTGATTGAGTGTGTGGACAGGTGTCTTTTATACAGGTAACGAGTTCAAACAGGTGCAGTTAATACAGGTAATGAGTAGAAAAAAATAACAGGTCTGTGAGAGCCAGAATTCTTACTTGTTGGTAGGTGATCAAATACTTATGTCATGCAATAAAATGCAAATTAATTATTTAAAAATCATACAATGTGATTTTCTGGATTTTTTACAGTTGAAGAGTACCTATGATAAAAATTACAGACCTGTAAAATCGGCAGTGTATCAAATACTTATTCTCCCCACTGTATGTATAAAGATAGATATCCAGGCAGTTGCAGTCTACTTTCTCCATTGCAGGTGGCACTCAACCACAGCGGCATTGCAGGGGGAGAGGAAGTCGAGGGGAACATGGTTCCTCTATGGTTTCCTGGGTCACTGTGGAAGCTATCCGACTGGATGCTGCCACCCCAAGTGACTTTAGCAGCCATCTTGGTTCAGGCAGAGTCTACTTAAGGCACTAGCTCCTAGGCTTGGCGTGCATTTCGCATATGGGTAGTGTAAGGACAGGTCACCCATCTGACAGGGACAGTGATTAGCAGCAAGGAGAGGTTCCAGATGAGTAGGCAAATGATAGGGACAGGGGGAAGGGAAGGAAAGAAAGCAAAGAGGGAAGGAAATAAAGGAAAGAGGGAAGGAAAGAAAGGAAAAAGAGGGAAGGGTGGGGAAGGAAAGAATGTAAAGAGGGAAGGTGTCAGGGCTGGGCTCAGCCCTTTCTTCTCTGAGCTGGCTGCTCAGCTGTCAGTTAATTGCCAGCTCTTATCTCTCCACAGTTACTCAGCTGTTGATGATATCCTGCTCGTCAGTCCTGCCTACTTAAGCCATCCAGTCCAGAGGTTCTATGCCTTCGCCTTGGTCAACATCACAGAAACTATCTCCTGCGATCCTGTTCAAAAATTGCTTTACTGACATCCCTTCCGGTTCCAGATCCTGTTTGCTGTTCCACTACATTGATCCCTGACTTCTGGCTTGGCTGACTATCTGTTCCGGTTACTGAACTTTGGCTGTGTTTATACTACGTTTGTTCTTTTTACTTTTATTATTGAACATTATTGAACAAGTGTGATTTAACTGTACTTCTGTCTCGGCCTGATTTCATGGTTTCTGACAGAAGGAAAGAAAGAAAAGTGAGAAGGAAAGATGGAAGTGAAGGAAAGAAAGACAAGAGGGAAGGGAAAGAAAGAAAGGAAAGAAAGTAAGGGAAGAAAAGAAAGGGAAGAGGGAAGGAAAATGATAGATCTCATCATGCTCAATTAGCTTGGAGGAAAATTGCTTGTAAGTAAAAGGAAATTATATGTTGCAACATTGCAAAGGGGAAAAAAAGAGAAAAAAAGTATCTTAACATTACTATATATTCTTCATTGTACTGTGTCAGAGAGAACACACTGTATATAAACATCAGGGGATTGGGGGAGAGATAGATAGATAGATAGATAGATAGATAGATAGATAGATAGATAGATAGATAGATAGATAGATAGATAGATAGATAGATAAAGGAAGGAAACTGATATAGTTAAAGTGGAGTTCCACCCACTTTTACAACTCTTCAGCATCCCTCACTAAACTGTGCACTGTAAACGAATTGGACATTTTTAAATTTTTTTTCTCAGCACCTACTGTATATCTGCTGTATTCATTTTTCACTTCCTCCTCCCTGGCCGTGGCCCATCGCATCATTTCCTGTTTGCAATGCCTGGGAAGGGGCGGCAACTTCCTCTGACACTGCCGTTGCTATAAAAACCTGACCTGAAACCTATTACACTGCTTGTGCTGCACTGAGCATGTGCGAGATCTGCAAGGATGAGATCCAGGAAGAAATACAGTCTGGCTTCAGATGCCCAGACTTAAGATGGCCACGGCCTGCTGTAAGTTTATAAAATAACAAACTACTGCTATAAACTAACAAAACAGACCTTAGTTTACAGACTAACTTTACTAGAATACATTAAACTTGTGTATTATAGGGGTATTTTTATTTAAAAAGTATAATTTTGGCCGGAACACCACTTTAAGGACGTACAGTCTAGAAATATTTTTACAGGTGGGCCCAAATTGATACGACAGAAGGAAGGAATTTTATCTACCTGGCTTATTACACAGTTTCAGAAATATCTTTGTTTGATGGAATTGGGCCGAAACATTCCCCTTTGTTCGCCCACCGCCGAAAATGCGCGGCTGCTATATTCCAGCTGCGGAGGCCGGCCCGGCGTCTATTGGAAGAAGACAGACTCGCACAGTTAAGTCAGTAACGAAGTTCACCGGATGAGGTCTAAGGTGAGCTGGAAACCTATTTCTGAGAACAAGCTTCTGCGGAGCGAGGATGGAATTGAGGTCCAGTCACTCTCAGTGCTTCGATGGATGTCTTATTTGTATAAAATATAAAAGCAATTGCTTTGAACCCAGCATGAATGATTTCTTAATATTTCTCAGAAATCAATTTTATGGCAGATAGGAAAAGAATCTATTTATTCATTTAGCTTGATTTAGGAGTGTCGCTTGGCGGAATAAAAATCCAATTGGCCATTTCAGCGATTTTCAAACAAGCAGAAAGTGCTGCCGAAAATGTCTGTAGGTGAGATGGGAGGGGACCGCCGACGATCATTTGCACCATCAGTAATGTTTAGTTTGAGTCTTCGGCTCTTGACGCTGCAAAGATTCTGCTTGTTACTGATGGAAATCCAACTGGAAAATTGAAAAACTTCACAGGACGTAACTTCCGCAGTCTCGATGTAATAACATTTTGTGATTGAAGTTGGGTTCTCATAGTTATTATTCTTACAAGAGATCTCAAGAAAAGAAGCCTTGGAGGCTCTTTGTTTTCAACAAGCCAAAGTTTGAAGAGTCCCTGTCATTAAAACGAGGTTAAACTCTTGGATATGTATAGAGGAGCACTGGGTTCTAAAGGTTCATCTTACCTGAAGGACTTTTCGAAACATTTAATGGTTAAGAACATTAAACCCAGCCAACGCGTTTCAGGGGGGAAAAGCCTCCCTCTTCTTCGGGGCTTGAGCAGTTGATGGTAAAAAAAAAAGCGCAACGGACCTGTATTAATGCTTGATGAAGACTAACTAGCTGGCCTCTAGTGTCATCAGAAGATGCTAGTCTTCATCAGGCCTTAACATGGGTTCCTTAGTGAGATTTTATTAACAGTGACTTCTCAAGCCCTGAAGATGGGGGAGGCTTTTTTTCCCCCCCTAAAACACATTGCCCATATCTCATGCTTTTAACCATTAAATATTTCTTAAAGTCCTTCAAGAAAGATGAACTTGTGTCCTTCATACACGTCCAAGACTTTACCATCTGGTGAGCGCCCCCTCTCTGCTGCTATCAGGGAAGTAGCAGTGTGGGACCACAACAGGGTCTACCCATAATATATTTTAACCACTTGAAAACCAGCGACATACCCGTACATCTCTGGATTTCAAAAGTTCTACTGGGATGATGCCTAGCTGCAACCATCACACTGGTACCGCTTTTTAGAGCCGGCGGTCAGCTCTCTTGTAAAAGACGTCCCAGTGGCTAACCAGGTGCTGGATTGCATTTACAAGCAGCGGAGCCGAACAAAGCCCAGGTCAGCTTTGATTGGCGCTCTGCTATGGTAACCTGGAAGCAATGACCTGACATCACTTCCGGTTTCAACGGTGCCATTTTTAAAAAAAGCAAAAGCATTTAAAAAACACATTTTTGGTGTAATCTAATGCATTTAAGGACAGAGGAGGGATTTGGGGGTCTCTCCATAAAGAGTACCTGTCTCTGCCTATTGCTGTCACAAGGATGTTTACATTCCTTGTGACAGCAATAAAATTGATAAAAAAAATAAATTAAAGCAATAGTGTAAAAAAATAATAATAATAAAAAAATAAAATAATTGAAAGTGTCCCCGTCCCCTCGTGCACAAAGGCAGCTGCGCCCATCGAGGTGCCCCGAGGGAGAGCGGCTCTCCAATGGGGCACTCAAGAACAGGAGGAGCCAGGAGCACCGCTGAGGGACCCCAAAAGAGGAGGGTCGGGGCCCCTCTGTGCAAAACCAACTGCACAGAGGAGGTAAGTATAACGTGTTTGTTTTTTTTGTTTTTTCAAAACACGAACCTTTAGTTATCCTTTAATGATGTTGAAAGTGAAACAATAAAAATGAAAAATTCCTTTAAATATAGTTCCTGGGGGGGTCACCTTAGTCTGCCTGTAAAGTGGAGCTTCTGTACTGTGTATAGAACCTGCTGCAGCAAAACTGACATTAAAAAAAATTACATTTAAATTGCCGGCAATACAAAAATGTTTAAAAAATGGCGTGGGGGTCCCCCCACCAAATCCATACCAGGCCCTTTGGGTCTGGTATGGATTTTAAGGGAAACCCCATGCCAAAATAAAAAAAAATTAAAAAACGGCGTGGGGTTTGAAATGATTGGTACAATAATTATTATTCAAAGGGTGGTTATGGATTCCCTCTATTTATTGCATATATGTATTAACTTGTCTATTCCCATAGTTAGCTAGTCTATTAAAACTCCGATAAGCACAATGTTATAAGGTTAGCTATGAAAACAAACACACTGCTTAGTAAAACAAGGTCTTATATATTTACCAAGAAAATAGGAATATGCTAGCATGGAAATACTATAGAAAATTATACAGAGTATATGACAAAAGAACATCAAAGATACTTATCACAATGCTTTCCTCAAGATATTGTTTCGTTAGCTCAGGATGGCAAAAGAGGGCTCTGTCAATCACACACCGTCCAGACCCACCCTATTGCCAGCCCATCTCGGTTTTTGGACGAATCAAAGTGTTCACGGGGCAGTCCTCCTCAATAGATTATATTACTGTCTGTTCTGCCATATTGGCCTCTAGGGGCAGCATTGTCCATGTGTCATCTCTAGGTGCCTGTTGATCCTTAGATCTTTGCACCCACCGTCATCAATCATCCTGGCAGCCATAGCTCTCTTTGACGATTGCTTGCAGTGTATTATCACACCAGTCGGCCCGGAGCCAAGCTCTTGTTACAGCCTTGATAGCTTTCAGATGCAGACTCTGATATGCTACCAAGCTTTGATGTGTAACTGGTTACATTCCAACTCGGGGCTATCTGCCTGTATCAACCAGGGAATGTAATACCAGAAATATGGTATTAAACCATGTTGCCTTCCAACAGGGTCCACCCCTAAAATCCATACCAGACCTTTATCCAAGCATGCAGCCCGGCAGGTCAGGAAAGGGGGGGACGAGTGAGCGTACCAGGCCACATGCCCTCAACATAGGGTGCTTTTGGGCACCTTGTGCCAATGTTGATGGGGAAAAGGGTCTCTTTCCGACAACCCTGGGTTGTGGTTGCAGGGCTCTGCGGGCCAGGGGCTTATTATATCCTGGAAGCCCCCAGATCCCGCCCCCCCCTATGTGAATCAGTATGGGGTACATAGTACCTCTACCCATTCACCAAAAAAAGTGTCAAAAATAAATAAAAACACACGCAGTTTTTGACTTAATAATTAAAAAAAAAACAATGTCCCCCCGAAGTAGATCCTTCGTCAATCAAGACGCTGGCCGTCACTGCCGGACACGAAGAAAAAAAAAGTCTGCCCAATGAGGAAAGCTAATGCCTGCTGTGCCATTTGACAGTTCTTATATAGGTAAGGGCAGGGCCATCTGGCAATGTCACCTGGTGGCACCGCCCCCTTGTGACGTCACAGACCCAGCATGCACCAGTCTGTGCTATCACAAGGGGGTGGTGCCACCAGGTTGTGTTGCCAGGTGGCCCCCGCCCTTACCGATATAAGAACTATAGATAGATGGGTTTTCACCATGTCTGAAATGAGTGTGTTGTTGCCACATCCCTGGTATATAGGAAAAAAGGAGACCCCCTTGCCTGGGACTTTAAAGGCAACAACCACACAAGTGTAGAGTAAAAAATATATTTATTATTACACATAAAATGTGATCATCCAAACATGTAATGATCGATTAAAACATAACATATGAAAAGACAAAAAACAAACAGAAAACATAACAAAATTACATAGCAAGCATAGAATAGTATTGTGAATTCTCTCCAGTTAGTGAAAAATCTCTCCGGTACCCGATGCGTTTCTGGTTCAAGCCCTTCGTCACGGGTATTGGATAGGAGAATATGTAATCATAGATTTGTCAAAGGGTATGTTCTACTATGCAAACAAAAAAGAGTAGATAGAACACTGCAAGAGCTGGCCTCACTGGAGGCCTACAGAGTTACCAATCCTCAAATGGAAACCCTCCATATGCTGGTTGGTCACAGATCAAAGTGGTATGCGGGGTGCAGCAAGGAAGTTGTAGAACACAGTTTTTTAATCCGAAGATTATAGAGTGACGCTATCCAAAGCCTCAATATAGCCCCTTTTGGTCCATATGTAGCGCACTCAGGGTCACTTGAAAAAACCCCTTCCTGCACTAAGATCGGTTCATAAGCGTCCAGCATCCATCTCTCCCGGCAGTGCTATGCATAGCATAGCCCTGACGAAGGGCTTGAACCAGAAACGCGTTGGGTACCGGAGAGATTTTTCACTAACCGGAGAGTATTCACAATACTATTCTATGCTTGCTATGGAATTTTGTTATGTTTTTCTGTTTGTTTTTTTTTGTCCTTTGGTATGTTATGTTTTAATCGATCATTACATGTTTGGATGATCAAATTTTATGTGTAAAATAAAATATTATTTTTACTCTACACTTGTGTGGTTGTTGCCTTTAAAGTCCCAAGCAAGGGGGGGTCTCCTTTTTTCCTATATAAGAATTGTCACAAGCCAGCTCGCTTGCCCCCCCCCCTTTTCTGACCTGCCAGGCTGCATGCTTGGATAAAGGTCTGGTAAGGATTTTGTGGGGGGACCCCACGCCGTTTTTATTTTTTATTTTGGCGTGGGGGGACCCCACGCCGTTTTTATTTTTTATTTTGGCATGGGGTTCCTCCTAAAATCCATACCAGACCTGAAGGGCCTGATATGGATTTGGTGGGGGGGACCCCCACGCCGTTTTTTTTTTTACATTTTCGTATTGCTGGCAATTTAAATGTCATTTTTAATTTTTTTTGAAATGTCAGTTTTGCTGCAGCAGGTTCTATACACAGTACAGAAGCTCCACTTTACAGGCAGACTAAGGTGACCCCCCAGGAACTATATTTAAAGGAATTTTTCATTTTTATTGTTTCACTTTCAACATCATTAAAGGATAACTAAAGGTTCGTGTATTAAAAAAAACAAACATATTATACTTACCTCATCTGTGCAGTTGGTTTTGCACAGAGGGGCCCCAACCCGAAGGCCACCCCGTTTTTGTTTTTTTTACTATTTTTTTTACCATCACATTTTTTTTTCTTTATTCAGCTGTCAGTGGGGAAGCCCATTGACAGCTGATGATCAGTTGTTAAGGACACCACGGCTGGCTTCCCGGCCCCACTCCTTAACAACCAGCTTTTTCTGCGCCCTGATTGGGCAAAGCTTTGCTCATGCTCGGGCCCAACCATTCGCCCGACACTACTCCTGAGTCCCTGAGAGACACCTGAAGCCATTAGGTAATTACATTTTCTATTATCTGCCAAATACTAGAATAGAGTAGAGTGACCCTTTCATGCCCATGTATCATTTTATGTCCGTTTGACCGGAGCACCAAGTGGATTTTCTGATACACTATTCCAGATATCATGTAATTATTCTTTCTCAGCTTAGCACATAAGCTCTGATGAAGGGGGGGGTCCGTGCGTCCCAAACCAAAACAATGCAATGAATTTAATCGTAATAAAGAAACCCTCAATTCATATAACAGGAAACTCATTTTCTGTATGTTAATCTGTGTAGCCTTGCATCACACTACTGGTAAAGGTTAAGCCATTAATTTTATAATATGTCCTAATGGCCCGGAATCATTATACAGTCATTCTGAACAAGTAATGAATATTAACGGCAAAGGATCTTCTGAATGATGAGTGGGCTGCCTGGCGAGGACTATAACCTCGTTCTCCGCCGGTTCCACGCTGAAGTACGGCCATTTTTCTTGATCTGTATCAGCAGCAGACGCCACTACTGTACGTGTCAGCCGCTGATGGGGAACGTCGGGATCTCATTTCGCTGAAGGGCTTCGTTTAGAAATGAGCAGGGTGGCTGAAAGATGACATCTAAACAAAAATACAAGATGGCTATGGTGGGAGCTGGGCAGGTGGAGAAGATGAGGCTGAAGACGCTGCACCTGGTACAAGCCAACATGGACAATCCTTTGCATGGTGCTCCATGCCGAGGGAATGTCCAAGTGTATCTAAACCCAAGAATGTACAGGTTCAGGCTTACAGGTTCTTAGATGTGCTGGCTTCTACCTCCAGTCCTTCAGCGTTTTTTGTCCCCTCCCTTCTGGGACAGCAGACCATATTGGTTCCATTTTTCTTTTCATTTAGAATTGAGGTAAATGTTTTGCTTTATGTTTTGCCTTATTTACCATTATACATTTTATAGGACTATCTAATATCAATATTATGCGAATATGTTTTAATGTATTCTTTCTCTTCGGTTACAAAAAGGTCTTTCCATTTTTTGTAAATCCTGGCTTCGGTCTATGCATCTACAATTAGTGTTTTATGAATACAAGCATCTGGTAGGCATTCCTTTTCAGTTCATCGTTATTTTGTATAAAATGTACTCTATAAAATGTATGATTATTTCTCTATAAAATATATACAGGTATGTCCTATTGACATGCCATGCGATTTTATTCATGGCAGTTTTTAAGAACATCCATTTACTATTGTTGTTTTTCTTATAGCATATAATACTTCATGTGACACTTCCAAAAACTCCTGAAGAAGCTCCTGTGAGCGAAACATGTAGAGTAAAAAGTGGTTGTATATGTCCAAAGAAATAATACGTGATTCTTGTAAATGTTTACTGCGATTTCAAAGAATTGTTTAAATAAAATTTATAATTTTTTCAAATTGATTGTTTATTCTACACCTTGGTACCTTAAAAGTCCCGCCTGCCCTTCCTCTCTTTATTCTTATACTAATGGGATGTTGTACCGAATCTCGACCTCTTGGCACCCAGTCCTCTAATACCTGCTGGCTACATATGTTTTCCTTCTCCAGGTTTTTTAATGTACTCCGCTTGTCCTAAACAGGGAGTACTAGGTGAAGTTAGTTTCTGGCTGGGCTGTAGTTAGCTCAGACAGATTGTATAGTTTTCCACCTGGTTTTTCCCTAAGCTAAAAGTGTCACTAAACCCACATTTAAAAAAATATATCAATAAATGGTGTATTCCATGCTGTTCATACTCACTCAGTCACTATGAGATTCGTTTTCTGTATTCTGCAAAAATCCTGGTTGGATCCTGCTGCTCTCTATCTCCCCTTTCTGTCCATGTCCCCAATTCAGCTAGGCATTTTGCAGAGCAGTGTTGGCAGCTCTGCACATGCTCAGTTTTCAGTGAGTTTCTATACTGAGCATTTCCTCCCTATCCACACCTGAACAGCCCATGTGACTATAGAGTCACACATGTGGGTGTATACACTGAGGTAAATGACAGCCCACTCCCTCCCTCAATGCACACTAACAAGCTAAACACAATGGGGGTGGGACATTACATGTAGATTAATGGAGGCTTCACCTCCCTGTTATTCTAAGACACAGGCTGGAGTGTCGTGACACAGCCTGTGACTGGCAAAAAACTACCCACACCATGTTATTTCCACAAAATAATAAAGATTTGATTTCAAATATATATTTGTATAAAAATTTAAAAACAGGTTATTGATAGTAATTATTTATTATTATTCTGTATTCCAAAGGCTGTTTTTTTTTATTTGGAACATGTGACCAGCAGCAGAGGACTAGAAGCTCCTCCTGTTTATGTTTTCATGCAGACAGGCTGGGAGAGAGCCGGGTCATGTGGCAGCTGTATATCAATTAGGAAAAAGGTACTTAGATGTTTTTTTTTTGTTATTAAAATAATTAGAGTGCCATCATCCACATACGGAAATAGAAGGGGGAATGTAAATTAAACAGTGTGTGTTTAGTATCACCTTATGTTGGGTTGTAATTTCTCACCGTCGACAGTAGACGTCACTGGTATCACTGGTCATAGTATGAGGACAAAAAAAAAACTAAGTTATGAATATTTATATTTTCTTCAACCAATCCAGTAGGAAGGTTAGGCTACTGGTGCATGCTGGGGGGGAGAGTATAAATATTTGAGGCAGACCATGTGCTCTCTTTCTTCCTTGGGCCTAGGGAGGTGCTGCTGGATGGAGCTCTGTTGTTAGGCCCAATAGCCTGTTTTGGGACCTAACATATGCTGAAGTGGTTCTGCCTGGTCTGGAGGAAGTTGTGCAGAGGAGGAGGCCCCTTCCTGGAGAGAGCCAGGAAGAAGGCTGGTCTCTCAGAAGGGCCTTGTGACTCATTTGGAGAAATTTGCGAACATGCTTACGGTGTTGCTGGGTCGACTTAAAGGTTCTGACTCTGTGATCCTGACATTGGTCTGGGTCTGGAGAGTCTGTAAGTGATCTGATATGGTATATGGGACCCATAACCCTCGCCTACTTAACCATTCGACAGTAAAACTTTAAAAAGGCAAAAGTGACTGGCGCCTAAATTCTTTTTTCGGTCCCTCTATTTTAGCCATGCACTCAGCCCTGGGGTGAAATAATCACCTACCTCTGGCCTCTAGAGGAGCTATCCTGCCTTTTGGTGCTACATTTGTTTTATTTTCATCTAATAATCCTTCCAGTAACTCCCTATCTGTTATGGTGCCCCCTGGCAAGTGACACAGGTACACCAGAGTCATGGGGTCTAAGCAACAGTTGATTTTCACTAGAACTCCAGAAGGTGTAGATGAGCCAGAGACCTTAGTGGCTCCAGTTTACTTTGCTGCAAACTGTCACCAGATCACAACTCTCAGGATCACCGCACCACAAGGGTGGATGAAACAGAGGGGCTGAGATGTTGAGATTGTCCAGAGGGCTGTCGAAGAGATAGTAGTAGAGTTATGAGGCCCAGATAGGGTCAATGCAGGTGAGAGTATACTCATTTTGAGCAGAGGTCAAGGTAGGTAGCAAGCAAAAGAGTAGTAAGTCAATCCAGGTAGGGAATCTCCAAGTACCATTGGAAGTCCTGGCAGAAAATCTTAAAGTACCACTGAAAGTTCTGGAATCTGCAAGTACCTTTGGAGTTTGTGAGTACTGTCCAGGCAGGGAATCTCTGAGTACCATTGGAAGTCCTGGCAGGGAATCTTCAAGTACCATTGGAAGTCCTGGCAGGGAATCTTCAAGTACCATTGGAAGTCCTGGCAGGGAATCTTTTACCGTTTAATGCCTGAACAAGGATTCTGTGAGTACCATTAGACGTCCTGGCAGGGAATCTGCAAGTACCTTTGGAAGCCTCAACAGGGATTCCGTGAGTACCATCGGAAGTCCTGGTAGGAAATCTTCAAGTACCATTGGAAGTCCTGGCAGGAAATCTCAAGTATCATTTGAAGTCCTGGCAGGGAATCTGTAAGTACTTTTGGAAGCCTCAACAAGGATTCTGTGAATACTGTTGGAAGTCCAGGCAGGGAATATGTGAGTACTATTGGAAGACTTGGCAGGGAATCTCCAACTAATATTGGAAGTCCTGGCAGGGACTCTTCAGGTACCATTGGAGGTCCTGGCAGGAAATCTTTTACCTTTGGAAGCCTGAACAAGAATTCTTTGAGTACTGTAGGAAGTCCTGGCAGGAAATCTACAAGTATCATTGGAAGCCCTGGCAGGGAATCTGCAAATACTTTTGAAAGCCTCAACAAGGATTCTGTGAGTACTGTCAGAAGTCCAGGTAGGTAATCTGTGAGTACCATTGGAAGACTTGGCAGGGAATCTCCAAGTACCATTGGAAGTCCTGGTAGGGAATCTTTTACCTTTGGAATCCTGAACAAGGATTCTGTGAGTACCGTCGGAAGTCCTGGCATTGGAAGTAGTAGCAGGGATTCTGAGAGCATTGCAACACTGTCTTAGGGTGACAACACTTATTCACTCTACTGTATCTATAGAGGGGTAGCATCACTCTAGGATAAGACTGCAGAACACCCACTCCTTGCTTCTTCAGTATAATTTGGTGGGAGGTGTCCTGTAGTTTGCTAATTGATAACAGTCAGCAGAGGCAGACTACACAGGAAGTTATCAGTTCACAAGATTTCTGGCAGGATCGACAAGTTTTTTTTTACACTTATCAAACAGATATAACAAAACATTAAAATGGTATATTTAATAAATTGAAAGGGAACGACAAAATAAAAGCTCATTGTTAGGGTTTAAACATACTTTACACTTTCTAGAATACATTGTGGAACTTGGAGTCTGTCGCAGTCCAGGCTTCTAGTTTTCAGACTACTCTGTCACCAACAGCCCCCAATCTCAATTAATGATCAGAAGCCAATCAGCTTCCCGATCATGTGATCATCATGTCAATGAGGACTAGACATGTGCACAAAAAAATTTGTTAGTTTTCGTTTTTGTTTCATTCGTTTTTTTTTTTCTTTTTCATTTTTCGGGTCTTTTGTTATGATCGAAATTCGTAAATTCAGAAATTCAAAAATCCGAAAATTGTAAAATTTGAAAATAAGAAAGAAAATCCAAAAATTTGAAAGAACGAAAATCCAAAAATTCATAATATTAACTAACTAACTAATAATAACTAACTATTAAATTATAGGTATTGGAATTTCCTTTCAAATTTGGCTGTTAGTGAACTTAAAGAATACAAATTTATCCGAAGTTACGAATTATCCGAAATAATAAATGCTGCATCTAAACAAATGGAACAGAATGAATTAATAATATTAATAATAATAATAAAAAGCTTTTATTATTATTATTATTATTGTTATTTATTATTATTAATTAGTTACATTCCATTCGTTTAGATACAGCATTCGTTATTTCAGATAATTCGTAACTTTGGATAAATTCGTATTCGTTACTTTCACTACAGCCAGATTTGAAAGGAAATTCCCATACCTATAATTTTTTTTTTTAAATCAAAAAGGTGTTTATTGAACAAGATCACATAGCTTCCATTGTACAAGCATCATACATTAATACACTTTCATGCAAACGGTACAGTCTAATCATTATCTATTACCAAAGTCTCGTCTGTATGCCAAAGATGTATATAGTGTCCCAATGCTCATCAAACCTCTAATCTGTAATCTTTAGTAAACCTCATGGACCCCCCCCCCCCAGGACACTGTATCAAACTGGACATTACCAGTTACCTGGGACTTAGTCCAGGGGTGTCCAACCACCATGGTGCCCAGATTCTCCCAAACCTATTAGAGCTACCCCTATGTTGGTAAATACATTTTTCCATAGTCAAAGTGTTACCCATATGTGTTATCCAGGAGGTCACTGAGGGTGGTGAGACCGATTTCCAGCCAATTAGTATAAGTTTGCGTGCCTGGAACAGTGCCCTAGTGAGTGCTATTCTAGTCATCTCTTCCAGGGACAATGTCCTCTAGGACTCCTTATATAAAATGAATTGGATCTAGGGGAATGTTAGTCTGGAACACTTGGTTAAGTGTCCCCAGTACCTCGCTCCAGTACCTATGGAGTTTTGGGCATCTCCAGAGTAAGTGAATGAGATCACCTTGATGTCGCTCACATCTACTACACAAGGAGTCTGGCCTTCTACCCATGTTATATAATTTAAGTGGAGTGTAATGCACTCTAAGTACTATATATAGTTGGGAGACCTTTTGGGCCACATTGAGAGAGCATATATTAATAGATTGCAGAACTTCCTCCCATTGATCTCCCATAAGTGGACCTACATCCTTCTCCCATAGGGACGGTGCCTTAGTTGGGTGAGCTTTTAAAAGTTGCATCAGTAACATTTGATAACAGTATGAGATAAATCCTTTAGTTTCTGTGCTGGACTGCAGCAAATGAAAAATGGGGGTAGTTGACTGGGTCCATGGAGTAGCTTCTCCCTGCGCGTCCACCGCATGTTTAAGCTGGAGATATGAGTAGTACATAGTAGTTGGTAAATTATACTTGGCTTGTAGTTCCGAAAACGGCATCAGCCTGCCACTCTAAAATATATGGGATAATAAAATTACGCCAAAAGAGCGCCATTTGGGACCCTGTTGCAGTTTTGCTAGCTCGACAGAGGCGAGATTCCCCCATATCGGCCTATATTCCGTGAAACCTGTCACCTCTTGCAGCTGCCTTCCCTTGTTCCAAATTTTCTGGATCAGAGTGAGAGTGGGTGCCTGTTTATTAGGTTTGTAAAACAACTGGGCCTCGAGACCCATCGGAATAGTCTCCGCTCCAGCCCCAATCAGCAGCAACTGCGCCGATGAGCCGGTCGGATCCCGGGCCATGGAGCCAACTAGATGCTGCAACTGAGCTGCTATATAGTACAGCCAAGGGTTGGGTACTGCCAGCCCTCCGCTGTCCTTAGGGTTTTGTAATTGTTCCAATTTAATTCTAGGGGTGCCCTTACTCCACAGTAGTCTTCTAAAAGGGTGTTAACCACCCTAAAAATCTTTAAGTGTATCACAACCGGGGAGTTGTGTAGGAAATAAAGTAGCTGCGGCATTAATATCATTTTTATTAAATTGGCCTTCCCTGCCAGTAAGACTTTGAGCCTGTTCCATGTGTTAATTTTGTCTCTAAATCTGGACAGTAAGGGGTGTATATTTAAATGACAGTATTCCGCAAGTTTAGGTGAGATTTGTATGCCCAAGTATTTAAATGAGGAAGTCACCAGGACCGAGCAGGAATCCGGCAGATTCACCACTCCCTCCTCGTCCAACATCATCAGAGCCGACTTAGACCAGTTATTTGTCAGGCCAGAGAAGTGTCCGAAGCCTGAGATAATGGTTATCACCTCAGCCAAAGATGTTGTGGTGTTTCCCAGGAAAAGCATCATGTCGTCAGCGTACAACATAATCTTTTCGTGGAGGCCCCCATACTTGAACCCTGTGATCCCCTGACTTGCCCTTACTACAGCCGCCAGTGGCTCAATAGCGATGGCAAAGAGCAGGGGGGACAGGGGACATCCCTGCCTTGTACCCCTGCTTAGAGCAAACGCATGAGACATCCTACCAGACATCCTGATGGACGCCTGCGGGGAGGCATACAGCAATTTAACCCAGGCTATGAATCGGTCTCCAAACCCTAACCGGGACAGTACCGCCCAGAGATATCTCCAGCCCACTCTGTCAAACGCCTTGTTGGTGTCTAGGGATAGCAGAGCCCTGTTACCCTTGTTGTCAGACTGTAATTGCATGTTTAGAACTAGGCGCCTGAGGCTGGCGGCCATGGATTTTTGCGGCATAAAACCTGCCTGATCAGGGTGTATTATGGAAGTAATGATCCGGTTGACCCATAGCACCAAGACCTTAGCCAGGATTTTAACATCACTTTGAAGAAGAGATATAGGCCTGTAGGAGCCTGGGTCAACCGGATCTTTCCCAGGTTTCAGTAATAAAATTATGTTAGCTCTAGTCATTGAGGATGGCAGACTGCCCTCCTTGAGAGAGGCATTGAACACTTCTAGCAAGTGTGGCATTATCCACTCGCTGTACTAGACAAAGACTTCCATGGGGATGCCATCCTCTCCCGGCACCTTGCACGTGGGAAAGGAGCATGCCGCAATTTGTAACTCTTCCGATGTCAGGGGAGCCTCCAGCGATTGTCTGGCCTCCTCCGACAGAGAAGGCAGTTCAATCCCCGACAGATAGGCCTCTAGCTCATTATTTGAGTAGTCATCCCTCGCACCATAGAGATCCTTGTAGAAGGATGCCAGCTCAGATATAACGTGTTCAGGGTCATTGACCACCTTACCATTAGTTGTGCGGATCGCCCCAACTGCCAGGGACTGTTGCTGCAACCTGGATATCTTTGCCAGCAGGCGTTCCGTTGCCTCCCTCGCAGATTCTGTAGGATCTGCAACATAAGTTACAGCTGACGCACCTGATCCCCGACCTGTTCCAGTAGGGCTGAGGAGCTTCTTTTGACTGCAGCTATCTCAGCAATAAACACCCCCCTAAGGTAGGCCTTGAAGGCTTCCCATTTTTGAATTTTATCTGTAAAATGTTTATGAGATTGAAAGAATCGTTCTATTTGGGTTGTAATTCGCTCTGGGGAGTTAAACAGTTTTAGCCAGAAAGCATTAAGCTTTCATGGCGCCTTAGGTAGCGAGGTAGGGGGTTGGGTAATCAACCACAGGGCTACTGGCGAGTGATCAGACACTCCACGCGGAAAGTACTCTATCCTAGATGTGTAATCAAGTATATTAGGTGTACCTATACTAAGGTCGATACGGGACAGAGAACCGTGGGTCTTGGAGAAGCATGAAAACTGCGTCACATCAGGATTACGTATGCGCCATATGTCTGTCCAACCCAGCTCCGCAATTAGGCGGCTGAGCGCTGTACCCCTGCCACCCTTGGGGGAAGGGACTGGGGGGTGCCTACAGGGCTGGTGTAAGGATTTTTGACACCCTAGGCGAAACCTCATTTTGCCGCCCCCATCGGCTCAACCCCACCCCCTTTGCCCTGCCCATGTGACAGGAGGTTGCGCTATACCGGAAACATCGGCTCTGCTTCCTCTATAGCTGGCTCCAGTGCTGCGCGCCTCTAATTACACTACCGGTCAGATGAAGAAGCTGCCTGAGACTGAGTTAGTTACAAGCTACAGCCTGCAGACGTGGGAGGGAAACCAGCAGCCGGGCGCCCCTAGGCAGCAGTGCGCCCTAGGCGGCTGCCTAGTTTGCCTAGTGGTTGCACCAGCCCTGGGTGCCTATCCAATTTGGGATCTAGATAGCAGTTGAAATCTCCCATAATCAGCAGTGGGACGTCAGGTTTGCCTGCCAGGTACGTCAGCAACAACTGTAACACTTCCCGTGAAAACGGGGGTGGGATATATATAAAAGCTATCAGCAATGTTAAGGTATACAGTTTACAGTAAATTAATACAAATCTGCCAGAAGCATCCACCAGCGAGTCCAGTTCTTGGTATACCAATGCTTTGTGTATCAGTACACTCACCCCACGTGAATAGGCGGAGTGAGTGGAATGATACGACTTGCCCACCCAGGCATATTTCAAACATCCCACATTGTCTCCCAGGAGATGCGTCTCCTGAAGGCCAATAATGGCTGGATGGAATTTGCGCAAACCAGAGGAGATCATGGTCCTTTTTAAAGGGTCATTCACTCCACGCACATTCCATGATACTATAGGTGTGGACACCATTGCAAACAGTTAAAAATACATTGAAGGGGAGCTCCTCTAGAGATCAGACTGATTCGGACTGTACGGTGGCCTAGGTGCATTGGATCATGTTGCATCAAAAAACACTCTCTCTGCAAAGGGTTTGCACAATGGAAACTCAGTGTTCGAGAAGGATGGACAGTCTCGCGCAACTGCGCGGCAAAACAGTAGAAAGCATAGCAAAAATAAAATGTGTTGGAGGCCCTGGGTCCGGCCATGATGGAACGCACACAGCCAGTACTGTCCAGGGGCTGTAGGGTATGTGTTCTGTTCTGATTATTAACGCCAACAGGGCTTTGAAACAGTAGCCATGTAACCCATGACTTCACATAGCTAACAAATACCCAACACGGTGACATCACCCGTGAGGGCCGGTGCTTTAAGTGAAAATAACTGGTGTTAAAGAAATAACAATTTTTCTGCGGTAATCACTCGCTGTGTAAGCAACAAGTATAGTTCCTCTTCAGAGTGATAAACATAAACGGGGAATTAACGCCCTGCATTTCCCTGCATCACTTCTGCCAGGTCTGGTCTATCCGGCTTCATCATCACGGCCTTGGCGGCGCAGATCTTGCTCATTGTGATCCAGCCATGTCGCAGCATCTTGTGCATTTTCAAAAAATTCGTTCTGTCCATTGGCCGTCACCCTTAGCTTGGCTGGGAACATCATTGCATAGGATAACTGTAGCCTTTGTAGCCTTTTCTTGATATCTGCAAATTTCGATCGTCTGCGTTGTACTTTGGCGGAGAAGTCTGGATAGAATGAGATTTTGGTGCCATTATGCTTGACAGTGCCCTTTTCTCTGGCCAGTCTCAGTATCACCTCTCTGTTCTTGTAGTTCAAGAGCCTGGCCAACATCGAACGTGGGGGGTTCCCAGGCGGAAGGGGACGCGGGGGCACCCTGTGGGCTCTTTCCACAGTGTAAATGGGAGAGAAAGCTTCTTTACCAAAGACTTCCTGTAGCCATCCTTCAATAAATGTTGTGGGATCACGGCCTTCCGCTTTTTCAGGGAGCCCCACTATACGTACATTGTTGCGTCTTAGACGGTTCTCAATTTCGTCAGTTTTACTAAGGGCTTGAAAGGCGTTTTGAGTGGCCATCCTGACATCTCTGTGAAGGGGGGGCAACTGGTCCTCCACATCGTTCACCCGACCCTCCACTGCTGTGGTTCTCTCTCTGATCTTTTGGAGATCCTGACGCATAAGGGACACTGTTTCCTTCAGACCTCCAAATTTCTCCTTCAGATCATCTACTGAGGCAGCACATTTGTGCACAGCATGCAGGATTTCACTCAGAGAGGGCTGAGCATTATCCTCTGAGGGGGAGTCAGATGGATTAGACATGAGGTCCTGCTGCATGTCTAATGGCACTGTGTCATCCAGCATGCTTGTGTCTTCCCTGTTATCCAGCTCAGAGGTGTATAAGGGCTGAAGGGAGCCAGGCAGGAGGGAATCAGAACGCCCAGCCAGCTTTTGAGTATAGCAAAGCATGTCTCTGGATTGCTCTTTGATTTTAGGGAGTTTGCTGGACTTACCCCCCCTGCTCGGATTTCTTCTCCTGGCCGCGCTGTGCTTTGGGAGGCTGAGACTGGCCGGCGCCATCTTGGTCAGCTTGGGACTCCCAGGCCTCGGTCTCCGCTCGGTTCCCCCCCGGGTCTTCATCAGCTCAGGACGGTCGGCCAACGGCACCGGACGACTCCAGGAGGTATCAGGCAGCTTTTTGGGGCAAAAACGGGCGAAATCGGTTGTGAGGAAAGGATGTTAGACAGGATCTTCAGCAGGAGCTCCGTGCAGCAGGTCTGCTCACATGCTTCGTCAGGCCACGCCCCCCCCATACCTATAATTTAATAGTTAGTTAGTTAGTTAGTTAGTTAGTTAGTTAGTTAGTTCGTTAGTTCGTTAGTTCGTTAGTTCGTTAGTTCGTTAGTTAGTTCGTTCGTTAGTTCGTTAGTTCGTTAGTTTGTTAGTTAGTTCGTTATTATTTCAGATTTTCTAATTTTCAGATTTTCAAATTTTCGTTCTTTAGAATTTTCGAATTTACGACTTTCTGAATTTTTGGATTTTCGAAATTTTTGGATTTCTGAATTTCCGAATTGTCAAATTTTTGGATTTCGAATTTCCTGAGTTTTCGAATTTACTCAAAATATCAGTGTTTCACCTCTATTTTGAAGCTTATTAGAGCCTCTGGCTCTAATCAGGTGCTTAAAAAAACCCAAAACCCCCATCGCTGTAATTCATGCGCTTGGCGCCATGAAAGGGGCCAGATGCCTGAATAGGAGGTGGTGGCACCCCTAATGGACAGGCCACCACTGGAATCCGTGTTTAAAAATGTCCGTGCATTTTTGATGCAGAATAAAAACGCATTGGACTGCATCTGGTGTGAACCAATCCTTAGAGTTTAGTTCAGTTTTTTTGTGTATTTGTGGGTTATTTTCCCCTAAAAGCTATTTAAAGTAGATGTAGTTTAGGTGCTCAGAGGCGACTTCAGTGTGTTTCTTTTTTTTTTTTTTCCTTCCCTTTTTTTTTTTTGTTATTATGACAGTTTGAAAATAATGGTCATAATGTTCACATTTGCTTAGAGCAGTATCAAATCTTTTTTTTTTTAAATAAAATAACAAACATGTGTATACTTACAAGCTCTGTGTAATGCTTTTGCACAGAGCAGCCCCGATCCTTTTTCTCTGGGGTCCCCCGCCAGCACTCCAGGCCCCTCCTCTTCGGCAGGTGCACCTACGTAAAGCTGCTTTCCCTGGGGCACCTGTGCATGCTCGCTCCTGAGTCTCACTGCTGGAGGGAGACATCGGCTGGAGCCGCTGCGCTCGTGCACATCACTGGATCAGATCGGGCTCAGGTAAGAAAAAAAGTGGGGGGGGGGGGCGTTTTCAGCAAAGAAGGTTTTTCACCTTAAAGCAGAGTTCCGGCTGAAAAATGACTTTTAAGAAAAAAAAAAAAGAATACTCATGCCTCGTGCTGTAAACTATGCCCAGTTTTCTATTTGTGCAGCATCATTTTCTTACTTTGTGAAGTTCCTGCACAGCACGGCCATCTCCAGTGTGGGCATCTGAAGCAATGTGTCCTTCTTCTTGGATTCTGTGCATGCTGGCAACCCAGCATGCACCTGCCGATCTCATGCATGTGCAATGTGGTGCAATCTTGGTCAGCTTGCCATGCCAAGCTGACCAAGATTTTCCATAGACGCCAATGTTAAATGTTACGGGAGCCATGCCGTGCCAAGCTGACCGAGATTTTCCATAGACGCAAATGTTAAATGTTATGGGAGCCCTGCCATGCCAAGCTTACCAAGATTTTCCATAGACGCCAATGATAAATGTTACGGGGAGCCGTGCCATACCAAGCTGACCAAGATTTTCCTCAGACGCCAATGTTAAATGTTACGGGGAGCCGTGGCATGCCAAGCTGACCAATATTTTCCATAGACATGAATGTTAAATGTTACGGGAGCTGTGTCATGCCAAGCCGACCAAGATCTCCTAGGAGCCAATGCAAAACCGGAAATGACGTACAGTGCCGGCTAAAGGAGGAAGTGAAATTAGATATAGGCTAAAATAAGCTAAGTGAACATAAAAAATAAACTACCAATTCATTTTAAGGATGCACATTAGTACTGCATGATGAGGAGTGAAAAATGTGGGTGGAACTCCGCTTTAATGTATAGAATGCATTAAGGTGAGAAACTTTAAATCTTTAGAAACACTTTATAGCTGAAGTTTAATCTGCATACATTTTGCTTTCCCTGGTTCCTCCCTCCCCCCTCATCAACATGCTAATAACATTTTTTCATACAACTCTTCCATTTTCAGCAGATGCCTTATTTTAGTCCCAGTGATGTCATCACTGGGTCTCTGTGCTTTTCTATGCAATGATCATGGCCGGTGGGGGGTAGGGGGGGGGGTGGAAGGGGGCTGTACATGGCTTCCTGAAAACATCCCAGCACCCTGCGCTTGGTACTCCTCTCAACAGCCCTCAGCCCAAGTAGTGGCCTAACCTTTGGGAGGAGTAATGCAAATAGCTAAATGCTTTGATGGGTGGGTATCATTCTGGAGTAGTGGGTGTTCCTATACAGGATATATTTGCCTAGGTAACGACCCACATGTGATGCTGAACCTCCACGATTGAAAGAACTAAAACCCAACAAATGGGGCGGGGCTAGTGGCAGTCAGGCTGAGAAGCAAAGGCCTAGCTGATACTGGACGTCCTCCAGCCAGGAAATTGGGCGGGGCTCTATCCGACTTTTCAGTCCGGGAGAGGAGAGGAGCCAGTACAACTGTGCAAGACTGAAGGGGAGGCCGGAGGTCAGATTTAAAGTGTTACTAAACCCAGGAGCTTGCAGTCACTATATCTGCGCTCCCACAGGACCATGTGTTCACTATATCTTGTCTCCCACAGTACACAGAACATGGAAGTGCAATTATTTTAGTAAATATTAACTGCTAAATACCTTTTCTCATCAACAGTTAGAGCAGTCCTGTGACTTCTATCAGTGTCAGGTTAAAGTTTGTAGGAGGAGTTTTCTGACTGTCCTATGAGGATGCATGACCCCTGACCCTCTGTTTGGACTGACTGGCCCTGTGCTGATCACATGCACCCTCCTGAGAAAAAATAAACTCTCTAGCAATACACACCAAACTGAGCATGTGCAGAGTGCCCCCCAAGGCTCTGTTCTGTCAGGGGATAGGTTGGGGACAGTGGAAGAAGGGGAGGATCAGAGGAGACAGGATCAAACAGCCTTTTTATCCCGATCGGCCCGATTTAGCATGATCATATGACCCCTGATGACGGCAGACGTGCTGACGAAACGTGTTGGCTTCTACAATACGTGATACGTCACGTCTGCCAATGTGCTGGAGCGCAGGTGGAACACAGCTTAGTGTACCGGCTCCATTTTATATTTTTTTTTTACTAGAACAAATTTTTATGAATAAATGGCTACAAGTTACGCTATGAGGAGTTCTTCTTTTCTCCTTCACTTTTAAACCCCGTCTGGCTACCTCGCTGATGAGAGGTGTCTGCATCGGTGGTCACATCTTGACATCGCTGGGGAGAGGCGTCTATATGGGTGTGGATACATCTCGATACAGCTTTCTGCTTATCTGACACCTGTCATGGGTGTCTGGTGAATCTGGTGAGTAGGATGTTTGCCGAAACTGGTGGAAGACGGCACTTTATTCCTGTCACTGAATTTATTCATCACTGGGCACTTGATTGAAGAATCGTCGGTGGTGGCTGTTTTGGTCTTTATTGAAAATTCATATTCACATTTGAACATTATTTGACCACGCCTTTTTTATATATTTATTTGTATTTTTCTTCATGATTTTTAAAATTATTTATACATTTGAGCGCGATATGAAATGAATTATTAATTTTCCTTTCACTATTTGACCTTTAGTTATACTACGAGCTGCTCTATATTTGGTTATATTTATAATTGTGGTTTCCAGGGTTAGAGGTTTTTTCACCTTTATTTACACAGCCTTTTTACACAATGCAGAGGATTAACCCCTTAGGTTTCACAATCCGGAAATAGGTAAAGATGTGCAGTATTCCACAAAAGTGAGTACACCCCTCACAATTGTGTAAATATTTTCTTCTATCTTTTCATGTGACAACACTGAAGAAATGACACTTTGTTACAATGTAAAGTAGTGAGTGTACAGCTTGTATAACAGTGTAAATTTGCTGTCCCCTCAAAATAACTCAACACACAGCCATTAATGTCTAAACCACTGGCAACAAAAGTGAAAATGTCCAAATTGGGCCCTATTAGCCATTTTTCCTCCCCGGGGTCATGTGACTCGTTAGTGATACAAGGTCTCAAGTGTGAATGGGGAGCAGGTGTGTTAAATTTGGTGTTATCACTCTCACTCTCTCATACTGGTCACTGGAAGTTCAACACGGCACCTCATGGCAAAGAACTCTCTGAGGATCTGAAAAAAAAGAATTGTTGCTCTACATAAAGATGGCCTAGGCTATAAGAAGTTTGCCAAGACCCTGAAACTGAGCTGCAGCACGGTGGCCAAGACCATACAGCAGTTTAACAGGACAGTTTCCACTCAGAACAGGCCTCGCCATGGTCCACCAAAGAAGTTGAGGTCACGTGCTCAGCGTCATATCCAGAGGTTGTCTTTGGGAAATAGACGTATGAGTGCTGCCAGCATTGCTGCAGAGGTTGTAGGGGTGGGGGTCAGCGTGTCAGTGCTCAGACCATACGCCGCACACTACATCAAATTGGTCTGCATGGCTGTCGTCCCATAAGGAAGCCTTTTCTAAAGATGATACACAAGAAAGTCCCCAAACAGTTTGCTGAAGACAAGCAGTCTAAGGACATGGATTACTGGAACCATGTCCTGTGGTCTGATGAGACCAAGATAAACTTATTTGGTTCAGATGGTGACAAGTGTGTGTGGCGGCAACCAGGTGAGGAGGACAAAGACAAGTGTGTCTTGTCTACAGTCAGGCATGGTGGTGGGAGTGTCATAGTCTGGAGCTGCATGAGTGCTGCTGGCACTGGGGAGCTACAGATCATTGAGGGAACCATGAATGCCAACATGTACTGTGATATACTGAAGCAGAGCATGATCCCCTCCCTTCAGAGACTGGGCCGCAGGGCAGTATTCCAACATAACAACCACAAACACACCTCCAAGATGACAACTGCCTTGCTAAAGAAGCTGAGGGTAAAGGTGATGGACTGACCAAGCATGTCTCCAGACCTAAACCCTATTGAACATCTGTGGGACATCCTCAAACGGAAGGTGGAGGAGCGCAAGGTCTCTAACATCCACCAGCTCTGTGATGTCATCATGGAGGAGTGGAAGAGGACTCCAGTGACAACCTGTGAAGCTCTGGTGAACTCCATGCCCAAGAGGGTTAAGACAGTGCTGGAAAATAATGGTGGCCACACAAAATATTGACACTTTGGGCCCAATTTGGACATTAGACATTAATGGCTGTGTGTTGAGTTATTTTGAGGGGACAGCAAATTTACACAGTTATACAAGCTGTACACTCACTACTTTACATTGTAGCAAAGTGTCATTTCTTCAGTGTTGTCACATGAAAAGAAAATATTTACAAAAATGTGAGTGGTGTACTCACTTCTGTGAGATACTGTATTCCGCTCCAGGTACAAATACCAAGATCTCACCTCCCCTGCACAACCTGGGTGCTGGCTCTGTGTGTAGAGCACAAGCAATGGAGGAAATCCGGACAGCCGCACTCCATTGAAAAATGTCTTTATTAAAAAAAAAACAGTCCATACAGCTATCAAGGACAGTGGATAAGTCACTGACGCGTTTCACACCCCTTACTGGTGCTTATTCAGTGTGAAACGCGTCAGTTGACTTATCCACTGTCCTTTATTGCTGTATGGACTGATTTTATTCAATAAAAACATTTTTCACTGGAGTGCAGCTGTCCGGATCTCCTCTATTGCATGTGCCCTTAGGTTGCTATGCTGCATATACAGACTGATTTTACTGTTGTGGGTTTAGTAACACTTTAAGAATGACATTCTTCTACACAATTGTAAAACAAAAGGCTGACGATTCCTGTCCACATGGAAAAATGGAAAAGCAGAAATAGTAACCCCCCCCAATAAAAAAAAAATGAGGTAATCTATTTTTCTTGTAATTCCGCTCGGTGAATGACTGCTTTATTAATGTTTTTAGGCCGGCGTCCCGGGACAATTGCATTATCGGCGTCCGGTGATGTCTGCGGAATGCTCCTATCTATCACACCCCGAGCCCAATCCAATTTTCTCAATGAGTCTTTCAGGCTGATTCAATAAGACAGCGCCGAGAGCGATCGGAATGTCAAATAGACGGCCAGTCGAGATCAATAAATGGACTGACATCCAGCAGACGCCGCAACTGTGCTGAAGGGTAGGAAACCCCCCTCCATTTAAATACGAGTCGAGTTATTCACTGCCGGATGCAGAAGGCTGTCTTGGTGGATCCGCAGCCTCTGGTCACACGTGCTGGCAGAGGACAGGTTTTTCTACTCAGGCTGTGGCTACTTTCAGAAGAAAACAAACGGACTTTGCCGACCGTCTTGTGGCTGATTTAGAATGGAAGTTCTTTTGGGATTTAATAAAATGTAACCAAGTGGTCTAAAATATTCCAGCCATTGCTCTGATGAAGGGGCAGGTGTCCTTAAACGAGTAGGATCTTGAGTACTGTTCCTCTCGCTGTCCTCCAGTGAGCCAATCACAGTACTTCAAATGAGTCACTTGCGTAAACAAAATCATCCACTTGACGCCCAACAACGTACCTGTATTCACTGGACTTCAAGTGTAGGGCCGAGGCAAGGGGTGGGCAGGAGGGGCCGATGCCCCGGGCAGTCTGGTTTGTGAGGTGGGGGGGGCGCCACAAGTATATTGGGGAGGGGATTTTGGGGGGGCAGCAGGGGGTAAGTATTGTACTAAGAGGGGGGGTGCTAAGAGTGGTGATTTAGTGGGATTTGTGTTGGGAGAGGGGGGTGGGGGGAGAAGATTTGTGCTAGGAGGGGTGATTTGAGGGAATTTATGCTGGGAGGGGGAATTTGGGGGGGAATTTATGCTGGGAGGGGGAATTTGGGGGGGATTTGTGCTAGGATGGGGGATTTGGAGGAATTTATGCTGGGAGGGTGGATTTGAAGGGGGAGGGGTGTGTACTAGGAGGGGAAATTTTAGGGGTAGAGATTTGTGCTAGGAGGGTTGGGGGGGCATTTGAGCGGGGGGGGGGGGTTAGGCATTTAGGCATGAGGGGGCAAAGATTTCAGCAGGGAGGCAAATATGTCTTGGGAGGAGAGGGAATTTATACTTTGGGGGTAAGCATGCAGATTAGTGATCAGTGTTTTTGTGGGGGGGGATTTTTTGCAGACACCTAATACTCATATTCTTTGTGGGGGGGGCGCAGTTTGGCATGTTCACCCGGGGCTCTAGATGACCTTGTCCCGGGATAATCCCTAGAGATTTGATTTCTTCTTGTAAAAATCAATCCTAGCAGCTAATTAGCCGCTGGATTGCTTTTACAAGCAGTGGGAGGGGACATTTCCCCACGAACCCCCCCCCCCACGGCCGCCACCTTCCATGGCTTTCTCGGGCTCTCCCTTCCCCCCAGGAGCCCCAAGCGACCAGCCAGCGCTTCCGCCGGCTAATCCTAGAGGTAATCCGAGACCGAAAGAGCTCCTGGGCTCTATTAATGATCGGGAGCTGGAGGGTCCAGTCATGTGACCACCTTTCCGCCCCCCCCCCCCCAGTGTAAAATCCCAGATAAAGGGATGCCGGGGCTGGGCGGGAAGAGGTTAATTAATTGCATGAATTTGTATCTTTTATATCTGCCTGAATTTCAGATTTCCTTTAAGGAACGGAAACACCCCATTGGGCGACCGCTGGCATCTGCGTAGGAGTCCATGGAGCCGCATGGAAGGGATCTGTAACTGAACTGATACATTGATTTTTTTTTTCCCTGGATATAAATACACCGTCTTCGAAGGGCCGTTTCATCCACCGAACGGAAATGAATCAAATTTATTCTGGGACGGGCGCGCCGTAAGCTGAAATATAAACAAATGTTTTGATTTTTTTTTTATTCCGGCGGCCCTGCGACGACACGCGAGTTTACCTTTTTTTTTTCCTTCTTCTCCAGGGAAACGGCTGAAAGTCTGCGGAAGAAAAATAAAAGGTGGAATAGGAGCCGATCATCAATATTAATTATATTGCTCACATCAGTTATGAGGACATAACATACTGCAGTGAGGGACGACCGATCAACTTTCAGCGTGTTAACAGTGACCTCTGCTGACCGCTTTTCGAGGCGCGCGTCAGCTTCATTTATTTCAGGCTTGTTACAGGTTTCAGTGTTGGAGTAAAGATTTCTGTATGCAGGTTATATATAGTTACATAGTTGGTAAGGTTAAATAAAGATAACAATCCATCCAGTTCAACCTGTACAATTCCAGCAAATGTATACATTGCTGTCCACCTTAAAGGCATAGTCCACCTTAAAAAAAAGACAGTCCACCTTAAAAAAAAAAATAATAATAATAATAATGCACTGTATTACCAAAAGTATTGGGATGCCTGCCTTTACACACACACATGAACTTTTCTGGCATACCAGTCTTAGTCCGTAGGGTTCCATATTGAGCTGGCCCACCCTTTGCAGATATAACAGCTTCAACTCTTCTGGGAAGGCTGTCTACAAGGTTTAGAAGTGTGTCTATGGGAATGTTTGACCATTCTTCCAGAAGAGCATTTGTGAGCTCAGGCACTGATGTTGGACGAGAAGGCCTGGCTCAGGACTCTGTGCAGGCCAGTCAAGTTCCTCCACCCTAAACTGGCTCATCCATGTCTTTATAGACCTTGCTTTGTGCACTGGTGTGCAGTCATGTTGGAACAGGAAGGGGCCACCCCAAACTGTTCCCACCAAGTTGGGAGCATGAAATTGTCCAAAATGTCTTGGTATGCTGATGCCTTAAGTGTTCCCTTCACTGGAACTAAGGGGCCAAGCCCAACCCCTGAAAAACAACCCCCACACCATAACCCCCCCCCCACCAAATGATTTGGACCAGTGCACAAAACAAGGCCGTAAAAAGACATGGATGAGCGAGTTGAAGGTGGAGGAACTTGACTGGCCTGCACAGAGTCCCATACTCAACCCGTTAGAACATCTTTGGGATGAATTGGAGTGGAGTTTGTAAGCCAGGCCTTCTCATCCAACATCAGTTCCTGACCTCACAAATGTGCTTCTGGAAGAATGATCCAACATTCCCATAGACACACTCCTAAACCTTGTGGACGGCCTTCCCAGAAGAGTTGAAGCTGTTATAGCTGCAAAGGATGGGCCAGCTCAATACTGAACCCTACGGACTAAGACTGGGATGCCATTAAAGTTTATGTGCGTGTAAAGGCAGGCGCCCCAATACTTTTGACAATATAATGTAAATGGTGGAGGTACATTTTTTCATTCACTGTGCAGAGTTATCACTGCTGCTACCAATCCTCCTTACTGCCTGTCAATGGCAGAATACACCCAGCTACTCCCACAGGCATTTTAATTGACAGCATAATGCTATCCACATTGCCTATGGTGAAGAGCTGATGTTGCTTTGCAGTTTGCAGTACGAAGTGATGTATGGAGTGCTCTTGAATCTATCACTATGAAGACTTTTTTTAAACCTTGTGACAATGCTGTAGGGCAAAGATGACTATTTCTATGCTCCAGGGTCCAGCTAATTTAAAATATCCAGGGGAAAAGATAAAACTTTCCTGCATGCATTTCCTCCCCCCTGAGGTCTCTGAGTACTGCAATATGGTATGCCAAGTATATAAGCCACATTTCTGGTGAAAGAGAATCTTTCACATCAAGCCCAGAGGGCTAAATGATGAAGGAGGAACCCATTTCACGTTCACTTTCACCCAGTTAATTAACACCTAGGTAGACTTCCTGCCACCAAGGATGGGATTATGTAGCTAGAACAGGGGGGTTCCACAACTTTCTCATCTCCAATTCTGTTCTTTGAGGATCAGCATCTACATCAGTGTTTCTCAACTCCAGTCCTCAAGGCGCCCCAACAGGTCATGTTTTCAGGCTTCCCATTATTTTGCTCAGGTGATTTGATCAGTATCACTTCCTTAGTAATTACCACAGCTGTTTCGTCTGCAGGAAATCCTGAAAACATGACCTGTTGGGGCGCCTTGAGGACTGGAGTTGAGAAACACTGATCTACATATTCCATGGTCATTGGATTAAGGTGTTTGTGTTACCTGTGTGAATATAAATGTTGGGTCATCTTCCTGACATTCAGTAGAACTAAAGAAGTGGCTTGGAGAAGCTATGAAATGTCTTCAACAGAACAAGTCCAGTTGAATGTGACCAACTACTACTAGCAATAAAATGACCTGGATGAATGAGAACCTCACATTTAGTCACATCTTCCAAGACACCACCTCTTCCGTGCTACACAATTAGCCAGTCTTCCCAGGCTATGTCCTCCACCACCCAGTGGGCTCTCCAATTAAGGCCTCCAGAGGCTCAGCCCCATCCTTTCTAGACATGGACATGTCTATGTCCATCGGTCTAGTTGCCCAACTCAGGAAGCCTCTTTTTTCCCCTCCTCCAGTAGACCACCTCATTCTGACTCATCACAATGTACACCAAACCTGAGAGGCATCCCATCCTCTCTTGCAGAAACCACTTCTGTATGGCTCCCGCACACCTCGCTTCTGGTCAAACTTCTACCCCCCCACAGGCACTCACTTTACTTTCCACAACACAGATTGCTCAAATGCAATGGCGGAGATTGGGGACATGGACAATTTGTTCCATGCTGAGGAACATCTACTGAAAACCTACAATATAGAGCAGCAAATCAGTCACTCACCCAATAGTCCACCTCATTCTGACTTTTCGCAAAAGAACCCCAGACCTAGGAGGCATCCCACCCTCTTCTGCTGAAACCATCTTTGTATGGCTCCTGCACATCTCTCTTTTGGTCCAACTTCTAACCCCCACCGGCACACACTTTACTTCCCACAACACAGATTCCTCAGATGCAATGCTGGAGACTGGGGACATGCCCATATCATTCCATGCTGAGGAACGTCTACTGAGAACCTACAATCTAGAGCAGCAAATCAGTCACTCACTTGAACATTAGCAACATAACTCAACTTTGGCTAATACATCATTTCTGTCTAGCAATCTTCCACAACAAGAGTCTCTTTAAGCATCCCAAGATACAGGAATTCCCTGGTCCATATTCCCTTCAAGACATAGAAACTTTATTAAGCAGATCTGAGTGTCTCTGCTTTTGTAGAACCACCTTCACCCCCCAGAAACTGGTGTCCTTAGTCCTGATTGTGTTGATTTCCTTCAGTCATGGAACATGTCCTCTTTGCTATGTTGATGTGGCAGGAATGCTGTAACACTTTGTAGGCACCTTTTATGTCAGTGGTTGCCAACCTTTCGGACCTCACGGACCACTAAACTCACAATTTTGAATCCCACGGACCACTAACATGAATTTTACATGCCTTATACACACAATGTTCTGACTCTCTGCCCCCCTCCTCCTGGTTCACACTGCTGCCTTATACACACAATGCTCCGACTCTCTGCCCCACCTTCCCCCTGCACTCTGCATCACAATGCTGCCTTACACAGACTCATCATTGGATCTCACCTCCTTATCCAGCCATGTGCTCGAGCTCTGTGCTCCCTCCCACAGCCTAGGATCGGTGCTGCCATTGTAAGTCCCCTCCTTCTTCACTTCCCCCTCTCTGCACTACTCCCGGCACCTCCCTCTGAGTTCACAGGAGCTGGAACTACACAGAAGGCGTCGGGTATCAATGCGCGTTGACACGATTTGATGGTCAGTGCTGATTGAGAACAACGCTGGAAACAACATTGGGCGGTATACATCCGCCACAGTGTTGATTTGCGGCAGAACCCCTGGGGACCACCAAATTTTTTCCATGGACCATCAGTTGTCCACAGACCACTAGTTGGCAACCGCTGCTTTATATGATAGGTACTTACTGTCAGTTCACACCTGGCCTCTCATTGCTCTGTGGATCAGCTTTGACTCTCTATAAGCCTAAGGCCCCTTTCACACTGCCGTGAAAGTCGCACGATTTTGCCACGATTTCAGGGAATGCCTGTGTAAACTTGAGGTCTATGGACCTCAACTCGCATCAAAGTTGGACCAAAGTAGTACAGCAACTACTTTGAAGTCGGTGTGACTTGAAGTGGCACAGATATGAATGGTACTCATTGGAAGTCATGGGGTACGACTTGTCATGCGACTTTGCAGTCCCAAGTCACAGGACAAGTCGCACAAGTGTGAAGGGGGCCTAAATCAGCTTATCTCAGCAGTGCTTAGGCAGGTATAATAGTCAAAATTCCTTATATACATACACTATATTGTCAAAAGTATTGGGACGCCTGCCTTTACACGCATATGAACTTTTATGGCATCCCAGTCTTAGTCCGTAGGGTTCAATATTGAGTTGGCCCACCCTTTGCACCTATAACAGCTTCAACTCTTCTGGGAAGGCTGTCCGCAAGGTTTAGGAGTGTGTCTATGGGAATGTTTGACCATTCTTCCAGAAGTGCATTTGTGAGGTCAGGCACTGATGTTGGATGAGAAGGTCTGACTTGCAGTCTCCGTTCTAATTCTTCCCAAAGGTGTTCTTTCAGGTTGAGGTCAGGACTCTGTGCAGGCCTGTCAAGTTCCTCCACCCCAAACTCGCTCACCCATGTCTTTGTGAACCTTACTTTGTGCACTGGTCCAAATCATTTGGTCGAGGGGGGATTATGGTCTGGGGTTGTTTTTCAGGGGTTGGGCTTGGCCCCTTAGTTCCAGTGAATTGAACTCACTCTAAAGGCGTCAACATACCAAGACATTTTGGACAATTTCATGCTCCCAACTTTGTGGGAACAGTTTGGGGATGGCCCCTTCCTGTTCCAACATGACTGCGCACCAGTGCACAAAGTAAGGTCCATAAAGACAAGGATGAGCGAGTTTGGGGTGGAGGAACTTGACTGACCTGCGCAGAGTCCTGACCGTAATCCCATAGAACACCTTTGAGATTACTTAGAGCGGAAACTGCGAGCCAGGCCTTCTCACCCAACATCAGTGGCTGACCTCACAAATGCTCTTCTGGAAGAATGGTCAAACATTCCCATAGACACACTCTAAACCTTGTGGACGGCCTTCCCAGAAGAGTTGAAGCTGTTATAGCTGCAAAGGGCGGAGCCAATTCAATATTGAATCCTACGGACTAAGACTGGGATGCCAATAAAGTTTATGTGCTTGTAAAGGCAGGTGTCCCAAAACTTTTGACAATATAGTGTATGTCCACCAAAGACAGCATTTAGAATTCTATGTATATGACACAACAATCAAACACAAGTGAATAAAAAGAGTGAAAGTCACATCAACAATAACTTTCAGATAACTGTCAGTAATAATTTAAGCTATATACTTCCCGGAAACGCACGGCAGTTCCCCTTTATTAAAGTTGGTGTTCAGCTTTAAGCGCATTTGTTGTCCCAGTTCTCGCTCGGTAGAGGCGGTGTGAAAAAAAAAAAAACTCGTTTTCAAGTAAACAAACAATTTATTAAGAATTCATCAGCCTTCTTAGTGCTCCTTAATGATGGAGCATTTCACCTATAAATTAATCCTCGGGCTGTGGAAATGGGAACTCATAAAGAAGCAGAGACCATGACGCATCAGGTATATCTCTCTGTTCAGCAAGGAGAAATTCTCGTTTAATCAGAGAAGATGAGCGGAGGGGCTCCGAGGAGGTTCACACGCTTCCATCTCTCAATCCTGGTTCTGATAACATTCAATCTGCTCTGCCATTTAATTAGATCTCACACAATGCTCAGCCTGAGGTTTAAATAACATCGGAGCAAATAAACAGATAAACATCTCAGATTATTCATATATTATCTGTGGGTGATGATTGGCAGCTGTAAGAAGGTTTTCGAGGTCAATTGGATGTGCGCAAAGGGCCGGACCACTTTCGGGCGTCGCCTTGCAGGTCTGTGAACACAAATGTTTGACAGTCTTTTTGCGCAAGCCTTTGTGAGGGTTACTGTCATGGTCATGGTCAGGGGTCAGGCTCGGAGACCAGCAGCTATAGCAGTAGAGAAGCTTCCACCAAACAGCTGGATAATTACACGAGCAAGTCACCCTGACAGGATCTAAGACCTAACCAGTCTTCACCAAACCTCCTGATGGTGGAGATGGGCTTTGTTGGATACTAGTGCCAGGTCACGGCCCTCAGAATCGCCCCACCAGGAGATGAGCAAGACGGGGTCCAGTAGCAGATGTTGCAGGTAAGGATCAACCAGAAGTGTAGTCAGTAAACAAGACAACGGTCAGTAACAAGGGGTTATAGGTTGGGATCAAGCAGAAGTGTAGTCGAGGAACAAACCAAAGATCAGTGATGATTGATAGAGAGGATGTGGGTGGCAGTAGGAGTAAGGAGTAAGTTGAAGCCTGATTGGTCCCTATAAACAAAAGTACCACTTGTGCTCTAGTTTTCTACAAAGGAACAAAGTTGGTACCCATTGCCCCATTGTAGCAACCAATCATAAACTTAGGGGTTGATTTACCAAACTTGGAGAGTGAAAAATCTGGTGCAGCTGTGCATAGAAACCAATCAGCTTCCAGGTTTTGTTGTCAAAGCTTATTTGAAGAAGCTGAAATTAAAACTTGATTGGCTACCATGCACGGCCACACCAGATTTTGTACTCTCCAGTTTTAGTAAATCAACCCCTTAGTCAGGGGCTGACTGACAACTCATGGGGCCCCCGGGCAATAAGAGATTATGGGGCCCCCAGGCAATAGGGGAAGATTATGGGGCCCCTGGGCAATAGGAGATTATGGGGCCCCCAGGCAATAGGATATTATGGGGCCCCCAGGCAATAGATTATGGGGCCACACAGTATACAGACACAGACATACAGTATACACACACAGACACACAGTATATACACACAGAATACACATACACACACACTGAAAAGGTACTGGAGAGGCGGGGCAGCTATAATCTTGGGAGTTTAAAAAAACACAGATTTTTACATACTGTCCCTGGTTTTATTAAGGCTGGCAACCCTGATGGGGCCCCTTAGTGGCATGGGGCCCTCGGGCAGTGCCCGAGTGCCCGAATGGTCAGTCCGCCCCTGCCCTTAGTTCCATGTTCCTGGAGAATACAAGTTAAAGCCCGATTGGTCCCTATGAACAATAGATCCACTCCAGGGGATCCAGCTCCAGCTCCAGTTTTTTTCAAAGGAAGCAAGGTTGAGGACCCTTGCAACTTGTAGCAACTAGGGATGCACCAAAACCATTTTTTTAGTAGAGGTACGATACTTTTTTTTCCATACTCACCGACACCAATTACCGATACCTACCTGTTTGCACTTCAGCTGTCAGCAATGGTACAAAGCATTGAAAAATTACTGGTATTTACAAATTAAATAAATTTTTTTTGTTAATTTTGTGCTTTTTTCAGCGTGAAACATGTAAATATATGTTAAAAGTGTAAAAATATTAACGAAAAAAGCAACAACAAAAAAAGTTTTAATTATTGATAGTTTATAAAATAGAAGTGAAAGAAAAAATCAGCAGGAAAATAATAATTAAATGGAGAAGGAAAATAAGGCACTAATAAGGCTGATTAGAATAAATTAGGGGTTAACAAAAAAAAGAAAAAAACATTTTTTTTTTTACTTGACAGGTTGCTTTACCGCTTGCTGACCAGCTGCCGTCATTTTACTGCGGCAGGTCGGCACGATCCTGCGAGCCGGCTTAGCTATACGCCGGGCCACAGGATCAGGATAGCAGGCTCGCGCGCTGCACAGCAGGGGTACCGATGCTCGTGTCCGACGGTCGCGATGACCGCCGGCCATGAGCGATCACAGGCACGAGAGGCCGAACAGGGACGTGTGTGTAAACACACACTTCCCTGTTTTGTGAGGAGTGACAGATCATGTGTTCCTGTTAGCTAGGAACCACGATCCGTCACTTCCTCTAGGTCAGTCCCCTCCCCCCTACAGTTAGAAACATCTCCCAGGGAACACAATTTACCTCTTGATCGCCTCCTAGTGTTAACCCCTTACCCGCCAGTGACATTTTTACAGTAATCAATGCATTTTTATAGCACTGATCGCTGTATTAATGACAATGGTCCCAAAAATGTGTCAAAAGTGTCCAATGTGTCCACCATAATGTCGCAGTTCCGATAAAAATCGCAGATCGCCGCCATTACTAGTTAAAAAAATAATAATAAAAATGCTATAAATCTAGCCCCTATTTTGTAGGCGCAAACCAATCAATATACACTTATTTTGATTTTTTTTTTACCAAAAATATGTAGAGGAATACATATCGGCCTAAACTGAGGAAAAATTTGCTTTTTTAAAAAAAAAAAATGAGGATATTAATTATAGCAAAAAGTACAAAACATTGTGTTTTTTTCAAAATTGTCGCTCTTTTTTTGTCTATAGCACAAAAAATAAAAACCTCAGAAGCGATCAAATACCTCCAAATGAAAGCTCTATTTGTGGGGGGAAAAAAAGGAAGTCAATTTTATTTGCGTGCAACATCGCATGCCTGCGCAATTGTCAGTTAAATCGACGCAGTGCGGAATCGTAAAAAATGGCCCAGGTCATTCAGCAGCCAAATCTTCCGGGGGCTGAAGTGATTAAACTAACTTCATTTGCAGACCAAAGTTCATCCCTTTGATCTGTAAATGAATAAACAGGATGGTCAAATAGATACAATGTTTCTTTTTATCTTTCTGTTTCAGCAGCTGAGCAATGTTGTTGCCGGTGTTCTGCCGAATAAGTTCCACTTGGCGGATAAGTTCCTCACTGTACTGCGCATGCGCAGTACGATCCGGCGGAAATAGCCGAAGCGGAACAGCTGAAAATCAGCTGTACACGGCGCCTGTAAGAGGGCCCCTCGCGGGCTCGCTTCGCTCGCCACGCTTCGGGCACGGCCTCGCTGCACTCGGCTCTTTTAGATTCCCCCTCTAGGTCCACTTGGATGGTGGGGAAGGAATCTGGACCTAGGGCGCAGGCGCCGTGTACAACTGATTGAAGCGTTTGAGCTTCGGCTATCTCCGGCGGCTGACAGTAGTTGGTACTGCGCAGGCGCTGCGCCTGCGCAGTACAGGGGAGGAACTTATCCGCCGAGGGAACTTTCTCGGCAAGACACCGGCTGCTTTTTTTTTTTTTTGACAGCTGTAATATCCAGACTTCTTTTACACTACAGCTGTGAACAGGAGACTTCTCTGACATCTGAATGAGTCATTGGTTGTTAAGTAGAGGCGGCCCCACTCCTAAATAACTGATAATTTACGCCTTTTTTTTTACATGTCAGCTGTCAGTGGGAGAATCTCACCTACGGATGAAAGAACCAAGCCTGAATGTATCGTTTTCAGGTATCGGATCATTTGCACGAGTACCGATACTCATGCAAATGCTTAGTTTTGGCCCCAATACCAGTATCGGTATTGGTGCAACCCTAGTAGCAACCAATCAAATACTTTGTTTCCTGTGCCCAGAGAATCAAAGTTGAAGCCTGATTGGTCCATATGAACAATAGTTCCCCTCTTTCTCCAGTTTTGTCCAGAGGAGCAAGGTTGTGTCTCATTGCAACTTGTAGCAACCAATCAAATACTTAGTTCAATGTTGCCTGAGAATCAAGGTAAAGCCTGATTGGTCCCTATAATCAATAGCTCCACTCTTGTTCCAGTTTCCTCCAGGGGATCAAAGGTGGTGTCCATTGCAACTTGTAGAAACCAATCAAATACTTAGTTCCCTGTGCCCAGAGAATCAAAGTTGAAGCCTGATTGGTCCATATGAACAATAATTCCCCTCTTTCTCCAGTTTTGTCCAGAGGAGCAAAGTTGTGGCCCATTGCAACTTGTAGCAACCAATCAAATACTTAGTTCAATGTTGCATGAGAATCAAGGTGAAGCCTGATTGGTCCCTATTAGGGATGAGCTTTGTGTTCGAGTCAAACCCATGTTCGACTCGAACATCGGCTGCTCGATCGTTCGCCGAATTGTGAACGATATGGGCCGTTCGCGCCAAATTCGTGTGGCGCATCACGGCCCATAATTCACTGCGGCTTCGCAGTGCATTGCTGGCTAATGATTGGCCAAGCATGCACTATGACCCGCATGCTTGGCCAATCACAGCACCGTCGGTAGAGAGAGCTGTAATTGGCCAAAGCCAGGGTGGCTTTGGCCAATTATGGCTCAGGGGGTTTAGAACACGCCCCACACTATATAAGGCCGCCTGCACGGCGGCCCCTGTGTAGTGTGTTCCGGCGTGCTTAGATAGAGAGAGAGAGACAGTGTCATTTGATTTGAGTTAGCTAGATTAGGCAGGACAGTCAGTGAGTTAGCTGCTTACAGTGTATTGTGTATATATATGCATCCCAGGTGTTGTATATATATATATATATATATATATACACTGTATTCAGTTTAGCTAGATCCGTTCCTGTTATCTTCCTACTGACAGGCAGGCTTGTCTTGTTACAGTATTTACAGCTACCTGAAGAAAATTGCTGGTGTTCTTTTTATCCTATTAGTACCACAGTCAGGCAGCTAGACTATTTACAGTTAGTGTAGTGCGTCCTGCTCACAGTGTTCAGCTAAAACTACAAGTTAGTGTAGTGAGACCTCTGCACAGTGTTCAGCTAAAGCTACAAGTTAGTGTAGTGCGTCCTGCTCACAGTGTTCAGCTAAAACTACAAGTTAGTGTAGTGCGACCTCTACACAGTGTTCAGCTAAAGCTACAAGTTAGTGTAGTGCGTCCTGCTCACAGTGTTCAGCTAAAACTACAAGTTAGTGTAGTGAGACCTCTGCACAGTGTTCAGCTAAAGCTACAAGTTAGTGTAGTGCGTCCTGCTCACAGTGTTCAGCTAAAACTACAAGTTAGTGTAGTGAGACCTCTGCACAGTGTTTAGATAAAGCTACAAGTTAGTGTAGTGCGTCCTGCTCACAGTGTTCAGCTAAAGCTGCAAGTTAGTCTAGTGAGACCTCTGCATAGTGTTCAGCTAAAGCTACAAGTTAGTGCAGTGCGTCCTGCTCACAGTGTTCAGCTAAAACTACAAGTTAGTGTAGTGAGACCTCTACACAGTATTCAGCTAAAGCTACAAGTTAGTGTAGTGAGACCTCTGCACAGTGTTCAGCTAAAGCTACAAGTTAGTGTAGTGCGTCCTCCTCACAGTGTTCAGCTAAACCTACAAGTTAGTTTTTTGCAAGCTCTGCACAGTGTTCAGCTAAAGCTACCTGTAGAAGGTTGGTGGTGTGTTCCTGATCTTAACACTACTGCAGGCAGCTAAATAAGCTACAAGTTAGTTTTTGCGAGCTCTGCACAGTGTTCACCTAAAGCTACCTGTAGAAGGTTGGTGGTGTTCTCATACTACAGGCAGGCAGTTGATTTTGCTAGCTGCAGTATCAGTATATATATATATATATATATATATATATATATATATATATATATATATATATATCCCAGCTTAGTGCAGCTACAGGCCATTAGTATGTCTGGAAGGCCAACAAGGAGAGGCAGACAGTCACAAGCCAATAAAAGAGGGCAGGCAGGCTCTGTGTCTAGTGCTGGTCGTGGAGACGGTGCATCCTCATCAGCACGTGGCCATGGGACACGTTTGGCCTTTTTTTCGGCAGCTGGCCGTGTTGAGCCGCAACATGCGGAAGACTTGGTCAAGTGGATGACCAAGCCATCCTCATCCTCCTCATCCTCTCTCACCCATGCTCAGGGTACTTTGTCTGGCAAAGCAGCGGCCTCTTCCCTCAGCTCAATGTCATCCATGACTCCTTCCCTAGCTCCACCATGTCCTCCTGAGGAGTCCCTCGAACTGTTTGACCACAGTGTTGGGTACATGCTCCAGGAGGATGCCCAGCGTTTGGAAGGCTCTGATGATGATACTGAGCTAGATGAAGGCAGTAACGTGAGCACGGACAGAGGGGGTGCCCAAGGAGGACAGCAATCTGGCAGTCATGCTCCCCTTGCTGCAGCATACTGCCAGGTTTGCTCCAGTGATGAGGAGGGAGGGAATGATGAGGTCACTGACTCAACGTGGGTGCCTGATAGGAGAGAGGAGGAGGAGGCGGCACATCACCAACGAGGCAGGATGCCCTCCAGGGGCCAGCCTAAAGGCAGCACACTGACTGCATCACACCCAAAAGCTCCACATGTGCAGGGCGATGCAGTCTCTGCACGTTATTCAAAAAGTTCTTTGGTGTGGGCCTTTTTTGAGACGAGTGCATCAGATCGCACCACTGCTATTTGCAACATATGTCTCAAGCGTATCTCGCGTGGCCAAAACATCTCCCGCTTGGGTACCACATGCTTGACCAGACATATGTTGACCTGCCATGCAGTTCGTTGGCAAGTGTATCTAAAAGACCCACACCAAAGAACAAAGAGGACCTCTCCTTGCTCCTCATCAGCTGAGATCTCCAACCCCACTATACCTTCAGTCCTCTCTGAGACCTGCACTGAGAGGAATGAAGGTTTAGAATTAGGTGTGTCACAGCCAAGTACTTGTGGGCAATCTGCTTTTGGTACACCGACGTAAGATTGTACCAGGCAAATATCCCTGCCCCAGCTGCTGCACCACCGAAAGAAATTTGCTCCCAGCCATCCACATGCCCAGCGGTTGAATGCTAGCTTGGCAAAATTGCTAGCACTTCAACTGCTGCCTTTTCAGTTGGTAGACTCTGCCCCCTTCCGTGAGTTTGTGGAATGTGCGGTTCCTCAGTGGCAGGTACCCAAACGCCACTTTTTCTCACAGAAGGCGATTCCGGCTCTCTACCGGCATGTGGAAGGCAATGTCCATGCCTCGCTGGACAGGGCGGTCAGCGGTAAGGTGCATATTACCGCTGACTCATGGTCCAGCAGGCATGGACAGGGACGTTACCTAAGTTTCACGGCGCATTGGGTGACTCTGCTGGCAGCTGGGAAGGATGCAGGACAAGGTGCAGTAGTGTTGGAGGTTGTTCCGCCACCACGCCTCCAAAATGCCACTACTAATGATTGTGACACACCTCTCTCCTTCACCCCCTCCTCTTCTTCTTCCTACATGGCCTCTTCCTGTGCTTTGTCCTCGGAACCAGCGATGCTCCGTAGGCGTTCAAGGGGCTACGCATGTACGCATGTCAAAAGATGCCATCCGGTGCTTGAGCTGTGTGCTTGGGGGACAGGAGCCACACTGGGGCAGAGGTTCTGTCAGCTCTGCAGGGGCAGGTTCAGAGGTGGTTGACGCCACGCCAACTTAAGGCAGGAATGGTGGTTTGCGACAATGGCACCAACCTCCGACAGGGACAAATGACCCATGTGCCCTGTTTGGCTCACGTTCTTAACTTGGTGGTGCAGCGGTTCTTGGGCAGGTACCCGGGCTTACAGGATGTCCTGAGGCAGGCCAGGAAAGTCTGTGTGCATTTCTGCCGGTCATATAATGCCAGTGCTCGGCTGGCGGACCTCCAAAAGGTGTTTAACCTGCCCAAGAACCGCCTAATCTGTGACATGCCCACCAGGTGGAACTCAACGTTGGCCATGCTGCAGTGGCTGCACATGCAGCAGAGGGCTGTCAATGAGTACCTGTGCGACTATGGCACCAGGACAGGGTCAGGGGAGCTTGGTTTTTTTTCCCCACGCCAGTGGGCCATGATCAGGGATGCATGCACTGTCCTGTCACCATTTGAGGAGGCCACGAGGATGGTGAGCAGTGACAGTGCATGCATCAGTGACACTGTCCCCCTTGTCCACCTGTTGGAGCACACGCTGCGTGGAATAATGGACAGGGCACTTGAGGCAGAACAGAGGCAGGAAGAGAAGGACTTCTTTAGCTCTCAAGGCCCCCTTTATCCAGACAGTGTTCCTGCGTGCCCGCCAATCACACAGGAAGAGGACGAGGAGGAGGAGGATTGTGTCAGTATGGAGGTGGGGCCTGGCACTCAGCATCAGCAGCAGTCTTTGAGGGCTCAGTCCCAAGAAACACATGGACTTGTACGTGGCTGGGAGGACGTGGCTGCGGACCATGTCATCCTTAGTGACCCAGAGGACTCCGGACCAAATGCCTCAGCAAACCTACGCTGCATGGCCTCCCTGATCCTGCAAAGCCTGCGTAAGGATCCTTGTATTCGTGGTATCAAGGAGAAGGACCAATACTGGCTGGCAACCCTAATTGATCCACGTTACAAGGGTAAGGTTGCGGACCTTATCTTGCCGTCGCAGAGGGAGCAGAGGATGAAACATCTTCGGGAGGCCTTGCAGAAAGGTTTGTGCAACGCGTTCCCAGAGACTGGGAGGTTACAAACTCCTGTTTCTGGACAACGTGTTGCTGAGGCTTCGGTCAGTCAAAGAAGGAGCGGTGGAGAAGGTGGCCGTCTGACCGATGCGTTCAGACAATTTTTTAGTCCGCAGCCCCAAAGTATGATCGGTTCCAGCAACCATCGCCAGCGTCTGTTTTACATGGTGCAGGAATACCTAGGGGCAAGATCTGACTTGGACACCTTTCCCACCGAAAATCCTCTGGGTTACTGGGTCTTGAGGATGGATCACTGGCCAGAGCTTGCACAGTATGCAATTGAGCTACTGGCCTGTCCTGCATCCAGCGTTCTTTCGGAACGCACATTCAGTGCTGCTGGAGGCTTTGTAACCGATCACAGGGTGCATCTGTCCACCGACTCGGTCGATCAACTGACCTTCATAAAAATGAATCAGTCTTGGATCACCACCAGCTACCAAGCACCTGATGCTGATGTAACCGAATAATTTTTTTTGAAATCTCAGATCCCTTCAAAGACTGCCTATGCTGATGCTGAGTGACTATCTGAGTAATTATCCTCTTCCTCCTCAATGATCACGCTGATAGCTTGTAAGAGCATTTTTGGTTCTGGGCGCTGTCACCAGTGCCTAAGGCCCAATTTTTCAGCCCCTGTTTAACAGGGGCGTGTAATTACAATTTTTGATGCAATACTTTGCAGCAGGGCTCGTTCCTGCGTTCCAACTAGAGTATCTGTGAGGGGTTGCAGTGTTGTGGCACCAGCACCACCACCAAAGGCCCAATTTTTCAGCCCCTGTTCAACAGGGGCATGAAATTACAATTCTTGACCTAATATTTCACAGCAGGGCCCATTTCCGCGCCCACCAAGAGCGAGTGAGGACTTACAGTGTTGTGGCACCAGCACCACCACCACCACCACCAAAGGCCCAATTTTTATGCCCCTGTTCAACAGGGGCATGTAATTACAATTCTTGATCTAATATTTCACAGCAGGGCCCTGTGAGGGCTTACAGTGTTGTGGCCACAACAACACCTAAGGCCCAAATTTCTGCTGAGTATATAGGGCAGGACCCTACTTTCAAACATCCAACTTACAAACGACTCCTACTTGCAAACGGAAGGAGACAACAGGAAGTGAGATTAAATCTACCCCTAGGAAGGGAAATTCTCTCCTGTAAGTGTTAATATGGGAAAAACATTTCTCCTTTCCACTGATGCTTTATCACCAATCCTTGTTTCACCAAAAAACCCAAATTTTCAAAAAACATTTGTCATTGGGACAAAAAGTGAGGTGAAATCCTCTGAAGAGGAGCACAGACAGCAAAACAAATGTCACAGGGGTGATAACCCTTTCCTATGTTTTCCAAATAGCTTAAAAAAGATTTTTTGGCTGGAGCTAAACACGTTAAACATGTACCCGTTCAAAATTACAAACAGATTCTACTTAACAACAAACCTACAGTCCCTGTCTTGTTTGCACCGCCTGTATACTGCTGTTCAGAGTATATAGGGCCTGGTGGCCCCACACCTTTCCTTTTTTTAATTTGGGTGTGGGGTTCCCCTTAATATCCATACAAGACCCAAAGGGCCTGGTAATGGACTGGGGGGTACCCATGCCGTTTGTCTCACTGATTTTCATCCATATTGCCAGGACCCGACATTGCATTAAACCCGCAAGCAGTTTTAAATGACTTTTTTTCCTTTAAAAATGACATTTTGTGCAGGGACTGTTCTAAGCATGGGAAACACGCACCACTTTACAGGCATACTATAGACACCCCCCAGGTACAATATTTAAAGGAATATTTCACTTTTTTTTTTTTTTTTTTTACTTTAAGCATCATTAAAATCACTGCTCCCGAAAAAACGGCCGTTTTTAAAAGTTTTTTTTGCATTGATACATGTCCCCTGGGGCAGGACCCGGGTCCCCAAACCCTTTTTAGGACAATACCATGCAAATTAGCCTTTAAAATGAGCACTTTTGATTTCGAACGTTCGAGTCCCATAGACGTCAATGGGGTTCTAACGTTCGTGCGAATTTTCGGTCCGTTCGCAGGTTCTGGTGCGAACCGAACCGGGGGGGGGTGTTCGTCTCATCCCTAGTCCCTATAATCAATAGCTCCACTCTTGCTCCAGTTTTCTTCAGGGGATCAAAGGTGGTGTCCACTGCAACTTGTAGCAACCAATCAAATGCTTAGTTCCCTGTGCCCAGAGAATCAAAGTTGAAGCCTGATTGGTCCATATGAACAATAACTCCCCTCTTTCTCCAGTTTTGTCCAGAGGAGCAAGGTTGTGGCCCATTGCAACTTGTAGCAACCAATCAAATACTTAGTTCAATGTTGCCTGAAAATCACGGTAAAGCCTGATTGGTCCCTATAATCAATAGCTCCACTCTTGGCACTCTTGTTCCAGTTTCCTCCTGGGGGAGCAAAGGTGGTGTCCATTGCAACTTGTAGCAACCAATCAAATACTTAGTTCCCTGTGCTCAGAGAATCAAGGTTGAAGCATGAATGGTCAATATGAACATTAACTCCTCTCTTTCTCCAGTTTTGTCCATAGGCACACGGTTTGAGGCCCATTACTACCAATTAAATTCTTGTTTTATTTGAAAGATGAAGCTAGAATGAAATGTGTGGGCCATATCACCAATACTGACCCAGATTTCTTCATGTTGGATATCAAACATAATATGTTCTTTGATCTCTTGCAGACTAAACATATATATATATATATATATATATATATATATATATATATATATATAGAAGTGCTTAACTTTTTTCCTGAAAAGTTTATGTTTGATTATAATTGCTGGCACCCCATAGGCTTGTTTGCAGGTTACTATACATTTTCAGCCCAAGAATTCTAGATAAAAACATACTTCAGCTGTGCTTCGGCATGAGAAATAATGAGCGGGTGTAGACAAAGAGGGTAATTTTACCAGCTAGAAGCAAACTTATTGAGGAAGTCTAAGTAAAGTAAAGTGGTGAGCATAGGATGAAAGGCTTTGCCTCGGCGGGTAATTTGTGCTGGGAGGAAATGGTGCACAACAAAATAAAAATTCACCTTAATCATAATTAACCTCGTCTTTGCACTTCTGTCTGTATTGTTGATGGATTTCACCACTCTGCTCTCTCCTGTCTGAAAAAAAATGTGTTCATTGTCAAAAGGGAAGCAAGTTCATTTAAAGTGGTCGTAAACCTCTGAAATAAAAAAATGAACAGAGCATGTCCCTCTATAGCAGGGGTCAGCAAGCCGTCGATCCTGATCTGCCAGTCGACCACGGGCAGCCGATAGGTAAATTGGGAACACGTCCCCGCATTGACGGTCCTTCCCCCATCAGCCCTGCCGCCCCTCTTCCACTGAAGAGCGGGACATATCACAGTACTGGATGGAGGGCGGGAGCTGCCGGAGTTAGCTGTTCACCTTGTCAAGCAGGTGATTGGTTGCTAGGAAGCTGGGTGGTCCTAACAACCAATCACCAACTTGTTCATGTGAAAAGTTAACTCTGGCCGCTCCTGCTCCCGCCCTCCATCCATTACTGTGACACCTTTCACTCTCCTGCACAGTGTACACTAGTGTAAGGTAGGAGACCTACACTGTTACCTACACTGTGTGTGTGTGTGGGGGGGGGACTATGGGGGGGGGGGGGCAGAGGAATCTACAGTGAGGGGAAATGTGAAGGGGACAGATAACACTGTTAAGGGGGGCAGAGGACACTACAGTGGGTGTGATGTAAAGGTAGGCAGAGGATACTGCTATGGGGGACACAGGACACTACAGGGGGTGATATGGAGGGGAAAAAGACACTGCTATTGGGGGGAGCAGAGGACACTACGGGGGGGGGGGATAAGTGAAGGGGAGCAGGACATTGGTATGGGGAGGAAGAAGACACTACTGTATGGGGGGGTAGAGGACACTACTGTGGGGGGGATGATGTGAAGGGGAGCAGAGGACACTACTGTGGGGGGGATGATGTGAAGGGGAGCAGAGGACACTACTGTGGTTGGGGGGGCACATGGCACTATGCTGTGTTTTTAATGGGGGCTTGATAGTTTTTTTTTTATTTCCTCCATGTTGTCCAGGTAGTTCTCAACCTCTGAAAGGTTGCCTAACCCTGTTCTATAGTGCGTACTTGCCTCAATCCAGAGCACCGAGTGTGATTTCTGTCTGCTCTGTCATTCCTCTTGTAGGCAGGTGCAGTTATTTAAAACTACTCGCGGCTATAATGAATTGTCGGTCCCGGCAATACAGATAAAAGAAGATATTGAAAAAAATGGCATGGGATCCCCTCAGTCCATTACCAGTCCCTTTGGGTCTGGTATGAATATTAAGGGGAACCCCAAACCAAAATTTTTTAAAAAAATTGCGTGGGCCCCCCCCAAATTCCATACCAGGTCCTTCAGGTCTGGTATGGATTTTAAGGGGAACCCCACGCCAAAATGTAAAAGAAAAATGGCGTGGGGGTCCCCCTCAAAATCCATACCAGACCTGAAGGGTCTGGTATGGATTTTAAGGGGAACCCCACACCAAAATTTTAAAAAAATGGCGTGGGGGTCCCCCCAAAAATCCATACCAGACCCTTATCCGAGCACGCAACCTGGCAGGCCGCAGGAAAAGGAGGGGGACGAGAGAGCGCCCCCCCTCCTCCTTAACCACACCAGGCCACATGCCCTCAACATGAGGGGGGTGCTTTGGGGACTTCTTTTATCTGTATTGCCGGGACCGACAATTCATTATAGCCCCGAGTAGTTTTAAATTACTTTTTTTTCCTTTAGAAATGTCATTTTGCTCTCGGACTGTTCTAAACACGGGAAACATGCGCCACTTTACAGGCATACTATAGACACCCCCCAGGTACAAAATTTAAAGGAATATTACACTTTTATTGTTTCACTTTAAGCATTATTAAAATCACTGCTCCCGAAAAAAATGTTCGTTTTTAAAACTTATTTTTGCATTGATACATGTCCCCTGGGGCAGGACCCAGGTCCCCAAACATTTTTTATGACAATAACTTGCATAGAAACCTTTAAAATTAGCACTTTTGATTTCTCCCATAGACTTTTAAGGGGTGTTTTGCGGCTTTCGAATTTGCCGCGAACACCCCAAATTGTTCGCTATTTGGCGAACACCCGATGTTCGAGTCGAACTTATGTTTGACTTGAACATCGGGCTCATCCCTATGTAGGAGGGTTTTGTGTGTATCAGCTGAGGCCAGTCACTTCACTGAGTATATGGAAGGGTTTACAACCACTTTAACCACTTCAGCCCTGGAAGATTTGGCTGCTCAATGACCAGGCCACGTTTTGCGATTTGGCACTGCGTCGTTTTAACTGACAATTGCGCGGCCTTGCAACGTTGTACCCAAACAAAAATAACAAACTTTTTTTCTCACAAATAGAGCTTTCTTTTGGTGGTATTTGATCATCTCTGCGTTTTTTATTTTTTGCGCTATAAACAAAAAAAAAGCGACAATTTTGAAAAAAACACAATATTTTGTACTTTATGCTATAATAAATATCCCCATTTTTTTTTTTAAAAAGGCAAATTTTTTCCCTCAGTTTAGGCCGATGTATTCTTCTACATATTTTTGGTAATAAAAATCTCAATATGCGATTGGTTGATTGGTTTGCGCAACAGTTATAGTGTCTACAAAATAGGGGATAGATTTATGGCATTTTAATTATTATTATTAATTTTTTTTTACTAGTAATGGCGGCGATCTGCGATTTTTATCGGGACTGCGACATTATGGCGGACACATCGGACACTTTTGACACATTTTTGAAGCTATTGACAGTTATACAGCGATCAGGACTATAAAAATGCACTGATTACTGTGTAAATGTCACTGGCAGGGAAGGGGTTAACACTAGGGGGCAATCAAGGGGTTAACTGTGTTCCCTGTGTGTGTTCTAACTGTGGGGGGGAGGGGACTGACTAGAGGAGATGACAGATCGTGGTTCCTAGCTGTTAGGAACTCACGATCTGCCTCTCCTCAGCTTACAGAACAGGGATGTGTGTGCTTACACACACACATCCCTGTTCTGCCTCTCGTGCGCGTGACCGCCAACCACGAGCATCGGCACCCCCTGCAATGCAGAGAGCGCCTGCTATCCCGCTTAAAGGAGCCGACGTACAACTACATTGTTTCGCCCTCCCTTGCCATTCTGCCGCAGTAAAATTGCGGCGGCTGGTCGGGAAGTGGTTAAATGCCAATCAAAGCCACTAAATAAAATGGTTAGCCTACATTCCTGTTCACTCTGCTGCATTGGATTTGCTTTGCGTTGCTTTCTTGGTGCTTCAAAGCATCTCCAAAGCCTCCATAGAAATCTATCACAACATTTGCTAACAGCACCTGACAGCATTTGAGGGGCATTTATTCAGAGATTGCTACACTTTGTTTTGGAGGTATTGGAGGTAATGAGCTATCCCAGGAGGCACGGGGACATAGTGGAAGACGAGTGGGGACCAGAGACATAGGACTGAGCGGAGGAGGATCAGCAGACCTGGGGAAACATTTTTTTTCCTCAGTTTAGGCCGATACGCATTCTTCTACATATTTTTGGTAAAAATAAAAATCGCAATAAGCGTTTATTGATTGGTTTGCACAAAAGTTATTGCATCTACAAAATAGGGGATAGATTTATGGCATTTTTATTAATCTTTTTTTTTTTTACTAGTAATGGCGGCGATTAGCGATTTTTATCGTGACTGCGACATTATGGCGGACAGATTGGACACTTTTGGCGCTATTTTGGGACCATTCACATTTATACAGCGATCAGTGCGATTAAAAATGAATTGATTACTGTGTAAATGTGACTGGCAGTGAAGGGGTTAACCACTAGGGGGTAGTGAAGGGGTTAAGTGTGTCCTAGGGAGTGATTCTAACTGTGGGGGGGCGGGGCTACGTGTGACGCGACACTGATCACTGCTCCCGATTACAGGGAGCAGTGATCAGTGTCCTGTCACTAGGCAGAATGGGGAAATGCTTGTTTACATCAGCATCTCCCCGTTCGTCCTCTCCGTGAGACGATCACGGGCGGCGCGCACACGCCTGCAAACCCCTTCTTAAGGGGCAACATACAGGTACGTTAGTATGCCTGTACGTGCCCTTCTGACGATGTATATGGGCGTGAGCCCATAAAAAGTGCCCGGTATTGAAATGGTTAAATATGCTGCCAAGTACCCCAGGGGGTACTCGTAGCTCAGGGTAGCAACCATTGCTAAAAAGAAACAAAGGAGGGCACAAACGCCTAGTGCATTACCTCCAAAGCCATTTTCAATTTATTAAAAAGCCAAAAACATACTCACAAACATGAGAAAATCAAAAACACATCAAGTCACAACTCCAGCGTGGTGGATGTCAAAATCACTGTAACTGGAAAGCTGACGCGTTTCGGGAGACAGGTCTCCTTCCTCAGAGCTGAAGGGGGGTTGTCTCCTGAAAAACATCAACTTTCCAACTACAATGATTAGGACATCCAACATTCTGGAGTTGTGATTTGATGGTTTTTTGATCTTCTCATGTTTGGGAGTATGTTTTTTAATACATTGAAAATGGTGTTGGAGGTAATGCACTAGGCGTTTGGGCCCCCTCCTTTGTTTCTTTCTTGTTAGAGGAGGTCCCGGAGCAGAGGACTGCAGGGGATCAGCGCAGGGACAGTATGACATGTGCGGACTGCACAGTCACGCTGTCGTACGCTGTTTCCCCTTTAAGAAAAAGGGGGAGTGGCAGTAGCAGAGTAGGATGTTACTGAGAGGATTAGGAGGAAGAAGGGGGAAGTGACGTCAGTGGAGAGCGACGGGGAAAAGATTCCCACCCACATTCCCTTGTGTGCTTATGTTAAACAGGAGACTATGGAGTCAGCTTGGGCAGTGGTTTGGGTCTGTGAGGAGGAGGAGATTCATGTTATGGTGTTTTTACATGGTCGGTACCCATATGTAATATGGGCTTTGTTATGTACCTTCCGGTTACGAGGTGTTAACCAGGAAGGGGTAAAGTTAGGTCACTGGGGAAGGTTGTTTACTGTCTCACAGTCTGGGGTTTGCGACTGGAGACCAAAACGTCTTTCACGAAGTTTTTGCAGTGACCTGTGGGTGGGTTCCCCTCCAAGACCCTAATAAGTACTGAGAAAGTTTATTATTAAAAAGTTATTTAAAAAGTTATTTATTTATTTTTATATTTTGTTAATAAAAGGCCGTCAAGGCCATTTACTCCAGCACCTTGTCACGTCTTTTGTGGGGAGAATTGGAGGGGTTTTGAGTATGTCTAAGGAGGTGGTTAAGGGGACTGGGGGTTTAAGTCCTTCACAGGTCATGCTTTGCAGTTTCCCCCCCCGCTCAAGGAGAGCAGCATCGCTTTGAAAATTGCTATTGTACCATGGGATGTGAGACGGAGCGAGCGCTGAGGCTTGACTGTGTTTAGGAACCACTGCTATAGAGAGCTGGCTGCATACAGTGCCTTGAAAAAGTATTCATACCCCTTGAAATGTTGTCATGTTACAACTAAAAACGTAAATCTATTTTATTTGGATTTTATGTGATAGACCAACACAAAGTGGCATATTATTGTGAAGTTTTGCTTTAAGGCCAAAAAATTACATTTTGGTCTCATCTGACCAGAGCACCTTCTTCCACATGTTTGCTGTGTCCCCCACATGGCTTCTCACAAACTACAAACAGGACTTCTTATGACTTTCTTTCACCAATGTCTTTCTTCTTGTCACTCTTCCATAAAGGGCAGATTTGTGGAGAACACGACTAATAGTTGTCCTGTGGACAGATTCTCCCACCTGAGCTGTGGATCTCTGCAGCTCCTCCAGAGTTACCATGGACCTCTTGGCTCTTCTCTGATGAATGCTCTCCTTGCCTGGCCAGTCAGTTTAGGTGGACGGCCATGTCTTGGTAGGTTTGCAGTTGTGCCATACTCTTTCCATTTTCCGATGATGGATTGAACAGAGCTCCGTGAGATCTTCAAAGCTTGGGATATTTTGTTTTATACCCTAATCCTGCTTTAAACTTCTCCACAACTTTATCCCTGACCTGTCTGGTGTGTTCCTTGGCCTTCACGGTGCTGTTTGTTCACCAAGGTTCTCTAACAAACCTCTGAGGGCTTCACAGAGCAGCTGTATTTATACTGAGATTAAATGACAGACAGGGGGATTCTATTTACTAATTAGGTGACTTCTGAAGGCAATTGGTTCCACTAGATTTTAGTTAGGGGTATCAGAATAAAGGGGGCTGAATACAAATGCACCCCCCACACTTTTCATATATTTATTTGTAAAAAATGTTGAAAACCATTTATCATTTTCCTCCCACTTCACAATTATGTGCCACTTTGTGTTGGTCTATCGCATAAAATCCCAATAAAATACATTTACATTTTTGGTTGTAACATGACAAAATGTGGAAAATGTCAAGGGGTATGAATACTTTTTCGTGGAACTGTAGACAGCAATGGTAAAGCAGTTCAGCTTTCAATGATTGTCTGTGAAGCCCCTTTATAAATAAAGATTGCTGTTGTCACTGGATATCTCCTCCCGGCATCCAGTAGATAATGGCGGCACTTTGGCGCGGTTTAATCGCAGCGTCTGAATCACGCACCCGTGCCTCACTACAGCCACGTATAGTAAAACACGAGCACTCGGTGGAAGACGTTCTCTCTGCATTTTCATCCTCTGGAAATACTAATTGAAGGTCTTATTGTGTCTTTTTGACAGGTGACCCAGATTCGGATGGAAGAGCAAAAGCCAGAGTCCTGGGCCGGCTGCAAACCTCCAGCTATTTCTGTCTGGTAAATGCATTATGCCGGGAGAAAAAAATATGGGGAAACCTAGATTTGTCAGCCGCAAATGAAACCTATTCCTGACCTAGTTATTTAATTCAGAAATTCCGTACAAAGCCGAGCGGGACGCCGCGTGGATATCAGCGTGCTCAGCTAGACAACGACGGCAATGATGGCCCCCAGATCTTCACACTCCGGCCTATATGGCACAGGTTTGGTGAGAAAAAAAAAATTCTCTTTCAGGCGAATTATTACATTTGGAGGATTGTAGCCGTAACACTTACCCCTACAGGGGCTGTACAGGTACTCCTCACTTTGGGGTCATCCCATGTCTCCGCCCCCTACCTACCACCGGGCACTGTCCCTTGATTCCACCCCCTACCCACCTCCCAGTACTGCCCATTTTAGAAAAATAGATCCCCTGCAGCCAGCAACATTAGACCCCCCCCCCCAGCAAAAATAGACCCCTCCCCAGCAACAATAGATGCCCTGCAGCCAGCAACAATAGATCCCCAGAAAAAATAGACCCCCTCTCCAGCAACAATAGATCCCTCCCCAGCAAAAATAGACCCATCCCCAGCATCAATTGACCCCCTACAGCCAGCAACAATAGATAACCCCCCCCCCTAGCAAAAATAGACCCATCCCCAGCAAGACTAGACCCCATGCAGCCAGCAACAATAGATCCCTCAGCAAAAATAGTCCCCTCCCCAGCAACAATAGACCACCTGCAGCCAGCAACATTAGACTCCCCAGCAAAAATAGACCCCTTCCCAGCAACAACTGACCCTATGCAGCCAGCAACAAAATAAACCACCAGCATGGATAGACCCCTCTCCAACAACGATAGATCCCATGCAGCCAGCAATGATAGATCCCGCAGCAAAAATAGATGGATCCTCAGCAATAATAAATCCCCCAGCAAAATAGACCCCCTCCCCAACAACAATAGACTCCCCTGCAGCCAGCAATAATAGATTCCCCCCCCCCCCCAGCAAAAATAGATGTCCTGCAGCCAGCGACAATAGATCCCCCAGAAAAATGAACCCCTTCCCAGCAACAATAGATCCCCAGAAAAAAATAGACCCCCCTCCCCAGCAACAATAGATCCCCCCCCAGCAAAAATAGACCCATCCCCAGCAACAATAGACCCCCCCTGCAGCCAGCAACTATAGATTCCCCAACAAAAATAGTCCCCTCCCCAGCAACAATAGACCCCCTTTAGCCGAGAACATTATACTCCCCTCCCCAGCAACAACAGACCCTATGCAGCCAGCAGCAACAGAACCCCCAGCATAAATAGACCCCCCTCCAATAACAATAGATCCCATGCAGCCAGCAATGATAGATCCCCCAGCAAAAATAGATGGATCCTCAGCAACAATAGAAACCCCCAGCAAAAAGGCCCCCCTCCCCAGCAACAATAGACCCCCTGCAGCCAGCAATAATAGACTCCCCCAAAAAATAGACCCCCTCCCCAGGGACAATAGAACCCCTGCAGCCAGCAACAATAGACCCCCCTCACCAAAAAAATGGATTCCTCCCCAGCAACAATAGATCCCCCCAGCAACAATAGATCCCATAACAAAAATACCCCCTCCTCAATAAGAATAGACCCCTTGCAACCAACAAGAATAGATCCCTCCCCAGCAACAATAGACCCCTTCCCCAGCAGCAATGGATTCCCCCCCAATAACAATAGACCCTCTACAACCAGCAACAATAGATCCACCAGCAAAAATATGTAGCCAGGAGCTGACTGTTGTTGCCTGCAATTCAGGGACAGTTTGCAGTGCTGTTGATGTGGCGCTGTCTCCCTCTAGTGTTGGCCTGGACACTATGTTTTTCATTTTTCTAAAGACAGAGCCTAGAACAGAGCAAAGCATCGTGGGATGTGTAGTTCAGAATGCTGGGGTTTCAATTCTAGCAGGACTGGCCTGAACTACAACCACCAGATTGCTGTGAGAGAAGAACAGACTGGAGAGGATATAAAGAGGCCGGTTGAGGCCTAGATCGCTCTCTTGGGACTCCGGCCTGGATCTGCCATCAGGAACTCTATGCCAGTGGGAGTTGAGGCCAAGTCACGGCCTGCATAGGAGAAATTTATCAAGCGGCATCCAGAAGGACATCTGCGGGCAGCATCGCTTCCTATCCGCAGCGGTCTGGAGGCTGTTCCTGAACCTTCCATGCTACCTGCACTTCAGATCCAGGTAGGCCGCGGCATGGGGGGGCGGAGGTCAGGCGCCATTCCCTGAGCCAGGACCCAGAGGGAGATCCTGAAAGAACCGCCACCATCTGCATCGCTACCAGCAACTTCAGTTACACTGTTGGTGAGCGGGCACCTGCCCATTTAGTCCTATAGACACTGCATACAGACACCATTGTCTTTGTTCACATTTCTGACACTTGTAGTGCTACTGGATGCAAGTTCATGTGATTCCATAGACACTGTATGCAGACACCTGTGCTTTCACTCACATCCCTGGAATCTGTAGTCCTACTGGATACAACACCATTGAGCCAACATATACGATGACCACTTGTGTTTAGGCAATACAGGAAAGAATCTGCATCCTCTATTGGTTAACAACATACCAGCTAAATTTGCTCTGCTCCACCCTCCAGGATCATTTCTACTAGTCTTTAAGTGCTAGCTGAAGATTTGCCAGATTCAACAGAGTTACTATTAACCCCTTTTTATTCTCTCATCTCCACAAGTGACTAGTGTTTTTACCATAAGGGGTCTGCTCTCATTTATCTGGAACTCTGCTTAAAGGAGCCAGCCTATTTAAACACAACAGTTTGCTGAATGTTTTGTCAGTTGTTTTGATGTTAGTGGCCTGTGGGCTGAGGAGACAGAAAGGAGTAGTCTGGGAACAAGTGTCAGTCCTCTACCTTTCTTCTGCCTGTTCACATAGGCCACATATGTTTACATAAGGGCTGCCAATACCTAATTGTTCCTTATAGTTGATTACCTGACATTATTCACTGCTATTACTGTTTTACCACCAGTGAACTTTCACCTGGAGTATTTCTGTAAGTTCATGTTTCTCACCTTTAAATGCCTTTATCTTATCAGTAAACATACCTTCTGGTTTACCACAGTTGTGTTTCTTTTCTACTGCTGTGTTTTGCACTAATACTGCATATTAGGTGTGCCAGAGGGGTTGGGACTCTTCTTGGGGTTGAGAGGCAGAGTACAGAACCAAATATACTTAAGCGGATCCTCCGGGGAGCGCTACACGTGGGGACTCGTCCGGGATATTCCCGTTCTCTGCAATCAACCTCCCCGAGACAGCATCCCTGCAACCACCAGGATGGACCCTGCCACTGCAATCCAGTGGTGTGGCGAAGAAGGCGCCCCCTTTAGAGTCGAGCGTGGTGATCGAGCTCCCTGGGGAGACTTGGTCTGAAGACTAGATCAGTCAAGCAGTGAAGAAATTGGCCCTTGACAGGAAAGTATGGGTGATTGACATAAGATCAGACCATGGGACCTCCCGCTATGTTGCAAGAGGAGTTTGGGCGGACAGAGAAAGCAGCCAACCTGATTTATCAATTCGAGCATGCCCTTCAATGCCAAGGCGAACACCTGTATGAATACATTAGATGGTTGGACAAGATGCTATACCTCCGGGGGTAGCACTACAAATAGATGCCTCCCCAGCAACAATAGACCCCTCCCCCATCAACAATAGATTCCTTCCAGTAACAATAGACCCCCTGAAGCCAGCAACAATATATCCCCCCAGATAAATTAGCCCCCCTTCCCAGCAGTAATAGATCCCCTGCAGCCAGAAACAATAAATCCTCCAGCAAAAATAGATGCCTCCTCAGCAACAATACGCCCCCTGTAACCAGCAAAAATATATTCCCCATATTCTTTAAATCTGCAAGGACATCTAACACTCCGCTCCCCCCAGATTACCAATGCTGCTGTCTGATGTGGCCCCTATGCTCTTTCTTCCAAAGTTGGGGCGCTCTAATACAGGAGGTGTGTTACTGGTCAGATCACCAGGTGAAAACAGACCCCTCTGATTAGGCTTTCACCTGGGAATAACTAAAAAAAATGGGGCTGCTTTTAATGCAGCCAGCACATCTAATGATTGGTAAGCTGCAATATATTACATTTTTTGGCTGCAGGATTAATATTGCTTTAACTGCTTTAGGACCGCCCCATAGAAAATATACTGGTATAGGGCGGCCCTCCTGTGCAGAATCGAGTATATATATATATATATATATATATATATATTTGTACACACGATTCTGCACTTCCGCCTAGGGGGCACACACGCACACCGCCGTTGGCTCACTTTTGCTGTGATTACTCACAGCAGAAGCCGATCTACAGATGCCGGGCAATGGATATCCGCCGACACCCACCGATCGTCCGGCAGAGACACTAAGCTCTGCCTATTTAAACAAGGCAGATTGCTGTTCTGACAATGGGGGAGGGGATGGGGTTTCAGAGAATAAAATCCATCTCTTCCCCTAGTAAAAGCAGCACATATAGTACACACAAACACTGGCTAGGCACACAGTTAACCCTTTGATCATCTTAGACGTTTAACCCCTTCCCAGCCAGTGTCATTAGTGCAGTGGCAGTGCATATTTTTTAGCACTGATCACTGTATTAGTGTCACTGGTTCCCATAAACGGTCAAAAGTGTCAGCTAGTGTCAGATTGTCCGCCGCAATATTGCAGTCCCGCTATAAGTCGCTGATCACTGCCATTACTAGTATAAATAAACAAATAAAAACATCCCATACTTTGTAGATGCTATAACTTTTGCACAAACTAACAGTTATTGTGATTTTTTTTTTACCAAAAATATGTAGCAGAATACATATTGGCTTGAATTTATGAAGACATTTAAAAAAAAAATTTATTGGATATGTTTTATAGAAGAAAGTAAAGAATATATTATTTTTTTTCAAAATTGACGCTCTTTTTTTGGTTATAGCGCAAAAAAAAAAAAAAAAAAACGCAGAGGTGATCGAATACCACCATAAGAAAGCTCTATTTGTGAGGAAAAAAAAGCAAATTTTATTTGGGTACAGCGTCGCACGGCCGCGCAATTGTCAGTTAAAGTGCCGTATCGCAAAAAATGACCTGGTCATGTCATGGGGGGGTAAATCTTCCGGAGGGCAAGTGGTTAAAGGGAAATGATCATCGGTTACTATGGAAAACACAGTAAGAGAATGAAAATGTATTAACCTATCACTATGGGGAACTCAGGGAGTGAAAATAAAAGCTAATTGTTTGCTGTGAACAATGCAGTAAGAAAATAATGACGGGTTTATATGGAGAACAGAGACTTCTCATACACAAGGCTCAGTAGGAAGTCACACGCGTGATGTTGAAAAGAAACCTCCATGTATCTGTATGTATAGTGCAAATCTTTTATACCGCAACAATGTATCAGCTTCTGTGCTAATGAGATCACCACCAGAAAAATGTGAAAACAAAAAAGATCACAGCAGCAAGAACACCGAAAAAACAGTGCTAATCAATTACAGAGAAACGATCGCTGTATTCGTTGTGTGTCACTGCAGTCGATTAGCACTATTTTAGTGTTGTGCTCATTTCTGTTTCACATTTCAACTGGGATCCTATTAGCACATCAGCTGAATATATATATATATATATATATATATATATATATATATATATATATATATATATACAGTATATACAGTATGGTATAATAATGAAGTACAAGAAAAAACCATGGGGCTTTGAGTGTAGCCTTGACTTAAAAGGTAACTTCACTTTTGTGCATAAAAAAAAGCAAATAAAAATAAATCATATACAGCGAGGGGAAAAAGTATTTGACCCCCTGTTGGTTTTATACGTTTGCCCACGAAAAAAATTATCAGTCTATAATTTTAATGGTCGATTTATTTTAACAGTGAGAGACAGAATAACAACAAAAAATATCCAGAAAAACACATTTCAAAAAAGTTATAAATTGATTTGCATTTTAATGAGTGAAATAAGTATTTGATCCCCTATCAGTCAGCAAGATTTCTGGCCCCCAGGTGTCTTCTTTACAGGTAGCGAGCTGAGATTTGGAGCACTCTCTTTAAGGGGGTGCTCCTAATCTCAGCTTGTTACCTGTATAAAAGACACCTGTCCACAGAAGCAAATCAGATTCCAATCTCTCTACCATGACCAAGACCAAAGAGCTGTCCAAGGATGTCGGGGACAATATTGTAGACCTACACAAGGCTGGAATGGGCTACAAGACCATCGGCAAAGCAGCTTGGTGAGATGTGACAACAGTTGGTGGGATTATTCGCGAATGGAAGAAACACAAAATAAACTGTCAATCTCCCTCGGTCTGGGGCTCCATACAAGATCTCACCTCGTGGAGTTTCAATGATCATGAGAACGGTGAGGAATCAGCCCAGAACTACACAGGAGAATCTTGTCAATGATCTCACGGCAGGTGGGACCATAGTCACCGAGAAAACAATTGGTAACACACTACGCCATAAAGGACTGAAATCCTGCAGTGCCCACAAGGCCCCCCTGCTCAAGAAAGCACATATACAGGTCCATCTGAAGTTTGCTAATTAACATCTGAATGATTAAGAGGAGAACTGGGTGAAAGTGTTGTGGTCAGATGAGACCAAAATCGAGCTCTTTGGCATCAACTCAACTCGCTGTGTTTGAAGGAGGAGGAATGCTGCCTATGACCCCAAGAACACCATCACCACCATCAAATATGGAGGTGGAAACATTATGCTTTGGGGGTGTTTCTCTGCTAAGGGGACAGGACAACTTCACCGCATCAAAGGGATGATGGACGGGGCCATGTACCGTCAAATCTTGGGTCCCTCGGCCAGGGCATTCAAAATGGGTCGTGGATGGGTATTCCAGCATGACAATGACCCAAAACACACGGCCAAGACAACAAAGGAGTGGCTCAAGAAGAAGCACATTAAGGTCCTGGAGTGGCCTAGCTAGTCTCCAGACATTAATCCCATAGAAAATATGTGGAGGAAGCTGAAGGTTCGAGTTACCAAACGTCAGCCTCGAAACCTTAATGACTTGGAAAAGATCTGCAACGAGGACAAAATCCCTCCTGAGATGTGTGCCAACCTGGTGGCCAATTACAAGAAACGTCTGACCTCTGTGATTGACAAGGGTTTCTCCACCAAGTACTAAGTCATGTTTTGCGAAGGGGTCAAATACTTATTTCTCAGTTAAATGCAAATCAATTTGTAACTTTTTTGAAATGCGTTTTTCTGAATATTTTTGTTGTTATTCTGTCTCTCACCGTTAAAATAAACCGACCAATAAAATTATAGACTGATCATTTCTTGGTCAGTGGGCAAATGTACAAAATCAGCAGGGGATCAAATACTTTTTTCCCTCACTGTAGTATATACAATTACCACACAAGTAATATTGGGCTCCATTCACAGAAGCAGATCGCATGCGGTATTTAGGTGTTTTCCCAAAATACCGCATGCGATCCTGAAAATGTCAATTAACTACTGCTTAATGCTGCATTTACCGCATAAACGCTTGGTAAATTCTGGATAAAACAGGCGTGAAAGTCAAGAAGGTTTTTTTTATCTTATGCATTCTAGCAGCCTCCCTCAGCCCCTCTAATACTTACCTGAGCCTATCTAGATCCACCATTGTGGCAGGAGTGTCCCGGCTGCCCGAGACTGCCCTCCTCATTGGCTGAGAGAGCAGCGTAGTGCCATTGGCTCCTGCTGCTGTCAATCAAAGTCAGTTAGCCAATGAGGAGCGAAAGGGGGCCGGGCCACGGCTTCATGTCTGAATGGACACACAGAGCTGTGGCTTGACTCGGGTGCCCCCATAACAAGCTGCTTGCTGTGGGGGCACTCAACAGGAGGGAGGGGCCAGAGGCACCCAAGTGGGAACCGAGAAGAGGAGTCTCAGGGCTGCTCTATGCAAAACCAACTGCACTGAGGAGGTAAGTATAACATGTTTGTTATTTTTACCTAAAAGAAAATTAAACTTTAGTATAACTTTAACAACCGATAAGTCATCAGCTGAATTAAAAAAAAAAAAAAACATGCTGGCAATAAATATTAGGAAAAAAACGGCATGGGGTCCCTCCCCTATACTTGCCAGGCCCTTGGGGTCTGGTATGGATTTTAAGGGGAACCCCCATACCAAAATTTTAAAAAAGTGGCATGCCCCCCCCCCCCCCAATCCATACCAGACCCTTATCCGAGCATGCAGTCTGACAGGTTAGGAAAGGGAGGGGACGAGCGAGTGCCCTGCCTCTCCTGAACCATACCAGGCCACAAGCCCTCAACATGGGGAGGTGGTTTGCGGCAGGAGGAGCATTGCCTCCCCCAAAGCACCTTGTCCTCATGTGGAGGGGCCTTGGGTGCTTGTGGGGGTCTGTGGGCGGGGGGCTTATCGGAATCTGGAAGCCCCCTTTAACAAGGGGGACCCCAGATCATGCCCCCCCCCATGTGAATGAGTAGGGGTACATAGTACCTCTACTCATTCATCCAAAAAGAAATGTGTAGTGTAAAAAAAGACATTAGACAGATTTAGATAAGTCCTTTATTACAAAAATAAGTTTTAAAAAAAAATGTCCCCCCGGTGTAGATCCATCGTCAATCATGACGCCCGTCGCCACCGCCGACCCAGAAAAAAAGAAAAAGGTCTGCTCACTCAGAAGGCTCCCGCTGTCTGCCAGCTCCGCCATCTGACATTTCTTAAATAGCTAAGGGGTGGGCCACCCGGTGACATCATTGGGTGACCCCCACCCCCTTGTGACATCTTTTGCCGGGGGGGGGGACCCCACTGCGCTTTTGTTTTTCTTAATTTTTATTACCTGCATTTTTTTTTTTTTACATTCAGCTGTCAGCGGCAAAACCTGCTGTAAGGCTGATGACTCATCGGTTGTTAAGGACGCTGGCGACCGCCCGCTCCTTAACAACCAGCTAGCGACAGCCTGTGGTAAATTACCGCTGGCTTTCACTACTAAAATACCGCAAGACTTCATAAAATAACTCACGCTGTATTTTAGTAGCGTTATTTTTTAGTGAATGCTAAAAAAACTTTTTGAAAAATGCTATGCGGTATCTTACCTCATACTCGGATGTGGTAAGATACCACTTTGTGAATGGAGCCCATTGTAATTGTAGTACAATATTTTTTTATTAAACAGAATAGAATAGGATACACAAACATGCTTGTGATGGGATCATTCATTACTATTTCATTTCGGAGATTTGGATGTAACCAAAATTTTGTCTGAATTTGTATTTCGGCCCGAAAGGAATTGCACGTGTCTATGTAATATTTCACAATCTCTGAATTCCGGTAAAGTTTCCCTTTAAGTAAAGATAACGTCCAAACAAGCAACAAATAATCACTTCAATGATTGCTAAGCGAGGCTGCGAGTTATTGATTATCCATTCCTCATCTAACAAACCTAATAAATGTTGCAGATCGCACTCCCTTAGTCCTTTTATTACAACAAAAACTGTCCTCCAAGCTGAACATTGATTTCTCTCACCATTTCAACAAATCCATTGTAAATTACATTTTTCTCTCTGATACAAAAGTTTCCTAATATCAGCGGCACAAAACACATAATGGAAAAGTTTAAATAAAATACTGGAGGGGAAGAAAATGGCTTCACAGAAACAATTGTTCCTGGTTCATGTCATGCCTTGGCTTTTTTCTGTTCCCCACGGCTGGCGGCGGTGGCCCGCTTGTGTGGGGAGCTTATTTATACCTCCTGCTGCCCCCCCCCCCCCAGCCCCTTGGGACGGGCGGGGGGGCCACCGGCACATCCACATCGGCGCCGTGTTTCCATGCCCATCGCATGACGTTCGCGTCAGCAGCGTCAATGTGTATGGGCATGGTCTATCATCTAGGATGGCTGGGGGGTAGCCCACGCATGCGTACCCCCATTTGGCGGTTGGCGTTCCAGCGACAGCATGTCCTGCCACCTCATACATAGCATTGGGGGCGGAGCCTTCTGGAGCCCCTGCGGGCATTTCAATGGGAGAGAACACGTGGCTGTCATTTTTTATTTTTTATATTTTTATTTTTTATTATTTTTTTAATACACTGTTTTACTTCACATGGAACAGCTTCTTATTGCCTTTACTGACATCCCTTTTCACATATCTGCAGTATTGCACACATTTTTTCCTTGGCCTTATCAGCTCCCTTCCCGTGCAGATATTGCTGCCATCCTCAGTGAACATAGCCACAGGCACCTCGGCTTTGCTGATTGGTGAGTATGGGGTCTCTCTTTTTTCTGTGAGGCCCCTCTTACCATTTATTTATGTGTTACATTACTTTTTGATTATTAATTTCCATATATATCCCGCATGCATCCACCCCTGAAGAGCGAAACGCGTCGGGTGTTATAGACGTTATCTATACTCATGTACTTTAAATGCAATGCAATCTTTAACTATGTGAAATATTGTATCGGCTTTGCCTTTGTATTTTACTTTTTCATGTGTGACTAATATATACTTTACTGTATTTACATTTGTCAATTTTATCGGCCAATTGTGCACACCTCATTCAAAGTCCCAAGGGCGACATCCATGTTTCTACAGAAACAATTGTCACTTAGCTGGAACCGAGGAACATGAAAACTTGCAAATAATTATTTCACAAGGAGAAAGATGGAGAACCCGCTTATGTGAAGCGCATGGGTCATTTTTGGAAATATGCGCAGTGTGAGTACCTGAAGGTGACGTGTTAATGGGCTCTTGCAGTCTCTGTACAGCAAAGCCCAGATTGGCAGGGGGAGGAGCAGCACAAGAAGCCAATCTGGTGTGCTACAGTGCAAGGGACATGATAGGAGGAAAGAGCAGTGAGATGAGCTCATCAGTCTTCTGCTTCTCCAGGGTAGCAGAAGAAAAAAACCTGCATCAATGGAAGGAGCACCAGACCAAATGATAAAGAAATCCAAGTAGATTTTATGGTTTACCCCTGTGGTCTCCAAACTGCAGCCCAAGGGCCAGATGTGGCCCTTTGCTTGCTTTTATCAGGCCCTTGGGGCACTATTTCGTCCACTGATTCCAACAATAGGGCTCAATTCCTTCCAATTACACCAACAATGGGGCAAAATGACACAAGTGATGGGACACAACTCCTCCCACTGACACCAATAAAGGAGCACAATTCCTCCCAATGACACCAACAATTGGGCAAAATGACGCAAAAAATGGGGCACAATTCCTCCCACTGCCACCAAAGTTGGGGTATTGTTTATTCCCACTGACTTATAGGCTTACCTGTAGGTTAAAGTGGTAGTTCAGGGTTTGCAACCACTTTAACCGCTTACCGACCAGCCGCCGCAGTCATACTGTAGCAGGTTGGCTCGGCTGCACGAATTGCCGTAAAGGGTATAGCAGGTGCACGCTCACCAATGAGACCAACAATTGGGCCCAATGACACCAACGATTGGGCACAATTCCTTCCAATGATACCAACAACTGGGCAAAATGACACCAATGATGGGGCAAAATCCCCCCACCAACACCAACGAAGGAGCATAATTTCTCCCAATGACACCAACAATTGGGCCCAATGACACCAACGATTGGGCTTAATTCCTCCTAATGACACCAACAATTATGTGTCAACACCCTTTCTGGAATGCGCAGCCAATATTTATATATACCAATGTAAGTGTAAACTAAATGAATATAATATTGCACCTATATATTTATGGCTTGATATACACATGTATTTATTATGTCTATGTTGTATATACTATTTCCTATATAGAAATCTTTGTTAAAGCTTACAACCACCCCTGAAGAAGGAGGCTAAAACAACTCCGAAACGCGTTGGGTGCAAGGGTATTGGTATCAATAGCTATAAATATGTGTAATCGCATTCCTTTTTTATTTATGTCATTTGTTTGATGTCTTTATGAGAGCTTTATGTAATTAATAAATTGTTGTCTACTTAACATACTTTCCTACACATTTTTTCATATGTGCCTTTAAAGTCCACTAAGGGAATTATCTCTGTTTAAATTCTTAATCTAGGATGTGGCACAATTTGCAGATAATTAGCCGACCAAACCCCTGTTAACAATTGGGCCCAATGACACCAACGATTGGGCACAATTCCTCCCAATGACACCAACAACTGGGCAAAATGACACCAATGATGGGGCAAAATCCCCCCCACCAACACCAACGAAGGAGCATAATTTCTCCCAATGACACCAACAATTGGGCTCAATGACACCAACGATTGGGCATAATTCCTCCCAATGACACCAACAACTGGGCAAAATGACACCAACGAAGGAGCATAATTTCTCCCAATGACACCAACAATTGGGCCCAATGACACCAACGATTGGGCACAATTCCTCCCAATGACACCAACAACTGGACAAAATGACACCAATGATGGGGCAAAATTCCCCCCACCAACACCAACGAAGGAGCATAATTTCTCCCAATGTGACCAACAATTGGGCTCGATGACACAAAAGATGGGGCACAATTCCTCCCGATGACACCAACGATGGGGCACAATTCCTCCCACTGCCACCAAAGTCGGGGTATTGTTTATTCCCACCGACTTATAGGCTTACCTGTAGGTTAAAGTGGTAGTTCAGGGTTTACAACCACTTTAACCGCTTGCCGACCAGCCGCCGCAGTCCTACTGCAGCAGGTTGGCTCGGCTGCACGAATTGCAGTAAAGGGTATAGCAGGCGCACACTCACCACCGGCACGTCGCCGGAGCCTATACGCTTGGCCTGAGACCGCGATGTCCGCCGACCACCCATGATCGCTCCACAGAGAACCACTGGGATCTGTCAATGTAAGCAAACAGATCCCCATTTTGTCAGGGGAGTAGAGAGAGATCGTCTGTTCCTAGTGATCAGGAACAGTGATCTCTCTCTACTCCCAGTCAGTCCCCTCCCCCCACAGTTAGAAACACCTCCCTAGGGAACACTTAACCCCTTGATCGCCCCCTAGTTTTAACCCCTTCCCTGCCAATGTAATTTATACAGTAATCAGTGGCTATTTTAGCTCTGATCACTGTAATTATATCACTGGTCCCAAAAAAATGTCAAAAGTGTCTAACCTGCCCACCGCAATGTCATAGTCCCACAAAAAAATCACCGCCATTATTAGTAAAAAAAAAATTCATAATAAAAATGCTATAAATATATCCCCTATTTTGTAGACGCTATAACTTTTGCGCAAACCAGTCAATATACGCTTATTGTTATCTTTTTTTAACAACAATATGTAGAAGAATACATATTGGCCTAAACTGATGAAGAAATGTTTTGGGGGTTTTTTTTGGATATTTATTATAGCAAAAAGTAAAAAATATTGTTTTTTTTTTTTCAAAATTGTCGGTCTTTTTTTTGTTTATAGCGCAAAAAATAAAAACTGCAGAGGTGACCCCTGTGACTGATGATCTTGTCTTCTGGTCCCCAAAACAAAAAAAAATGCTGCTTCATCCTCAGGGTCCCCCCCCTGCAATGCAACTGCTGCAACATCTATCTGGACCTTTCTGCCTCTGCAAGCCAGCATAATTTAGGAACCACTCCCTTCCATAAGCATGCATTAACAGCCCTGAAGAAGGAGGGGGGGCATATCTCCCGAAACATGTTGGATCCATTTTTATGTTTAATATTTACATAAAAATGTATTCTGCATCAAGAGTTGCATTATTCTGGCCACCAGGTGCTCCTCCCTCCTTCCCCAAAAATCTATTGCTGAAATTACATTGTTGTATCAAAAATGTAGCAGCCCAAGTCTACAAGGGGGTCCATCATCACCACCCAAGTTGGGTTCAAATCACTGGAAGTGATCCCTTCCTTGCTCCCCACTGAGCCACCTACCTACTACTAGTGGCAGATCAAATCAGTGCAAACTCCAGGCAGGTAATGTTGTGGTTGGGAACCAATGACCTTGGTGCTGCCAGGTGGAAGTGCTAACAACTTAGTCACTGTAAAAATATCTCTCCTTTACTGGCCTGAGTAGGCACGAAGGTAAGACTACTGTCTAATGGAGCTCTGGGTACCACACAACAAGTGCCAAAGGCCCCCCGAGCAGTGGCAGGACAAGGTCACCTAGCGCCCAGGGCAAAGATGCCAAACTGTGCCCCCCCCCAAGATGTATGAGGAATATGTGTTAGCAAAATTCCCTTCTCCAAAAAATCAAGCACTAATCTTACCCCCTAAGCATAATTCTCACCAAGTCCCCCTCCTCCCCTTGCAAATCCCCCCCCTGCTGAAATTCCCAATCCAAGCACAAATCTTTGCCCCCATCCCCCCTCTCAGCTCATATCGTCTTTCTCTCTCCAAATCTAACAAAAATTCCCCACCCCCAAATTACCTAAAATCCTCTATCCCTCAAACCCCCCCCCCCCCTCAAATTTTCTTATGACCAAAGATGCCCCTCCCCCCAACACAAATCCTCCCCTTCAGCACAAATTCTTCCATCCCCAAAATTTTCCTTCTGAGCATAACCCCCCCCCCCCCATACCCCTTCCTAGCACAATTCCCCCAATCCCCCCCCCCCACACACAATTTTCCTAAGATCAAAAATGCCTCCCCCCCAGCACAAATACCATCAAATCCCCCCCTCCTTGTACAAATCCCCCCCAAGCATCCCCACTAGAACAAATCTTCCTCACAATTCCCTCTTCCTTACGCAAATGGTGGGAGGAGGAGCAGGAGGGGAGAGAGAGAGCACAGCTCGCACCTCATCCCAGGTCTTCTGCTCTCCAGATTTGGCTGGTCACTTCCTGTGCTAAGCTGACAGGATTAGTGGTGCTGCTGTCACTACTCCTGTCATTTTTTTGTAGCGGACTATCCATAATGTGCCTCCCCACCTTACATGATACCACAGCCGTCCTTTCTGCCCACCCCGTGTCCCAGCCCTGGTCCCGAGGGGGTGCAGCTTGGGCACCAGGGCTATAATATATACGAGTTCTTTTACAGCTCTGACAACAAATGTTACAATCTCCATGCTGATCCACACAAAAAAAAAATAATTTTCTGCCATGATCCAACCAGACACGTTAAATTCAAGTCATTAGCTAAACACAGCCTGCGTTACTTTGTCCTGCAGACCTTTGGCGCGGCACTAATTGATACTTCACAAGTTCCACGTCGCATCGACATTTCAAAAAACAAAAAGTCCCACAAAAAAAAAAAAAGGCACTCTGGAAAGGAATCAACGCAAGCATATAATTAAGGAGTGGAGAGGGAAAAGAAAGCTCTCATAAGACTTACACCATGAGGGCTAAATTGTAGGGGGAACTCAGTGCGGCAGCAGGGAATCCGCCACAGCCGAGGTAAGAATCAATCAACTGATTATAAATGCAAGCGTTAACCGAGGCCGCCGCAAACCTTTCTTACTTTTTCGAGTTTGGAATGGCACGGTCAGCTTATCGCCTTTTTTTTTTTTTTTTTTAATTCTTTTAATCTTGCAGATACAAAATCGAATCTTTTGATCAAGCTGGTCGCGATCACACAGATAATACTTTTAATTTTCCTTCTGCAGAACAGGACTTGACCTGCCTGCGGAAATTAAAGCCCACAGAGCTTTCGTCATTAAAATCATCTTGGCAGAAAGAGATCACCTGTTCATATATTTGTGCTTTTTAATTACTTGAGTTTTCAATCTGTCAACAACAAAGAAAAAAAAGACAAAAAAAGATTGGATTGTTTGCCTTCCCGGCAAGTATGTTTATTATGTTTCACAGAATGGAGGTCTACCTGCAGTCAGCTAACTTTGGCAAGGGAAGTTTACCATTAGGGATGAGCTAAGGTTCAGGCTCAACTCAGACTGGACCGCAGTTTGGCCCATACCTGTCACATGATAACTAAAGGGGTGGGGATGTTGGCGACATCATGGGCATAAATTTGGCCACATGACCATATTGGACATAGTCCAATACAAACAACTCTCGCACAACCAAAAATACAAATTCCATCAGTGTCACCATTATTTTGTGTTACAAACACTAAAAACCCTCTGATGAAGTCCCGTAATGGTGGCGTAACACGTAGTGGGGGTGGAGCTGGTGAAATAAGAATATAGTTACTGGAAGTCTGGTGGAAGGGAGTTTGATCAGTGTATACAGTGAGTGGAGCCTATTCGCACCTTATGGCAGTGGTCTCTAAACTGTGGCCCGAGGGCCGGATGCGACCCTTTTGCTTACCTTTATCTGGCCCTCAGGGCAGTGTTCCTCTCACTGATACAAGACACTATATCTCCAATTGACACCAACAATAGGGCAATACTCCTCCCACTGACACCAATGATGGGGTACTAGTACTCCCACTGACACCAATGATGGGGTACTAGTATTCCCACTGACACCAACAATGGGATACTATTCCACCTATTGACACCAACAATGGGGCAGTATTCCTCTTACTACCAATGATTTCCCCATCATTGGTAGTAAGAGGAATACTGCCCCATTGTTGGTGTCAATAGGTGGAATAGTATAGCATAGTATTCCTCCCACTGACACCAAGGATAGGGCACTATTCCTCCCACTTACATCAACGATGGTGTGCGATTCCTTCCACTACCATTGATGGGGTACTATTCCCCCCACTGACACCAACAATGGGGTACTATTCCTCCCATTACCAATCATGGGGCTCTATTACTCCCACTGACACCAGTAATGGGGCACTATTCCTCCCACTGACACCGACCATGGGGTACTATTCCTCCCATTACCAATGATGGGGCACTATTCCTCCCACTGACACCAATGATGGAGTACTATTCCTCCCATTACCAATGATGGGGCACTATTCCTCCCACTGACACCAATGATGGGGCACTATTCCTCCCACTGATATCACTGATGGGACACTATTCCTCCCACTTACATCAATGATGGGGTGCGATTCCTCACACTACCATTGATGGGGTACTATTCCCCCCACTGACACCAACAATGGGGTACTATTCCCTCCATTACCAATGATAGGGCTCTATTCCTCCCACTGACACCAGTGATGTGGCACTATTCCTCCCACTGACACAGACAATAGGGTAATATTCCTCCCATTACCAATGATTGGGCACTATTCCTCCCACTGACACCAATGATGGGGCACTATTCCTCCCACTGACACCAATGATGGGGCACTATTCCTCCCACTGACACCAATGATGGGGCACTATTCCTTCCACTGACACCAATGATGGGACACTATTCCTCCCACTGACACCAATGACGGGGCACTATTCCTCCCATTGACACCAACCATTGGGCATTTTTCCTCCCACTGACACCAACGTCCGGCTCCCCCCTAAAGCCTGAAGGACTGTAAACTGGCCCTTTGTTCAGAAAGTTTGGAGACCCCTGCCTTAAGGGGACAGTGCAGACCTTTTTGGTCACAGTGGATGTAATGATCGGAATCCATCCACACCTTAAGGGGACAGTGCGTGCCTTATCTCTGCAATGCACCAGATCAGTGCACATCATCCTGTGAGTGCCTTTTTTTTTTTTTTTTGTGGTTTAACAAATATATACCGTACATAGTTACAGAAAGTGCTATGATTGTGTACATTTTTATTTTGAGCACCTTTGAAGAGCATGTATTATAAACAACACCCTAAAGACCAATGGAAGTGTATGGACATATAAAGTAAAAGCAAGGATCCATCCAAGTCTTAATATCCCCTTAAAGAGGAAGGAGCATCCTGACCTAATTGTTATAGGCTAAAACACCAGGTGATCGTACAATGATGAAGGAGAGTGGCACGGGTTGATTCACAGAGGAAAATTGTTGTGGAGCAAAAAGAGAGAGATTAAAAATGTCGATAACATTTATATACTGCATAATTCGTGTTTGGAGGTATTGCAGCGCTGTATCATAGGTATTACAATCCATATTGGACAATGTCATTGGCTATACGACTAAATTAGGTCAAGGATGTCACCAACATTCCTTCCCCTGGCTAAAAAAAAACTCCATGTTATCAATCCCCTCGTCTTACCTTGTTGCAAGGATGTGAAAACTCATAGTAACAAAGGGATAAGGGATGCTGATGACATCAGGGACCTAATATGGCCACATGGCTGTCTTTGGACAATTTAATCGACCAAAAAATGGCCACGTGGCCATATTAGGTCAATGATGTCACCAGAATCTCTTATCCCTTTGCTAGGGTAAAAAAAAAAAAATCATTGGATGTTCACTCCAAGTATTACAGGAGTGGGTCAATCTCTGTAAGTTCTTGTGAGGACATACCTGAACAATCCATCCAATTTGTAATCAATGAGTACAAGGTGCTTTGGGTTGAAGGGGCAGAGCCAAGGCACCCTCCCATGTTGAGGGCATGTGGCCTGGTATGGTTCAGTGGTTCAGGAGGGGGGTTGGGGGCGCTTATTAGTCCCCCCCCCTTTCCTGGCCCGCTGGGCTGCATGCTCAGAAAAGGGTCTGGTATGGGTCCTGGGGGGGATTCCATGCTGTTTTTTTTTTTTTTTTAATTTGGCGTGCTGAAACGTAAACAAACAATAACAGCAATGAAAAATTCAGAAAAAAAAAACAGAGTGGGGTTCCCCCCTTCGGGTCTGGTATGGATTTTAAGGGGAACCCCACGCCAGGGACGGACTGATAACTCATGGGGCCCCCAGGCAATAGGAGATTATGGGGCCCCCAGGCAATCAGAGATTATGGGGCCACACAGTATACACACACACACAGTATACAATCACACAGTATACACATACATGTACACACAGTATACACAGACAGATGTAAAAAAACCACAGATTTATACATACTGTCCCTGGTTTTACTGAGACTGGCAACCCTTATGGGGCCCCCTAATGGCCCAGGGCCCTCGGGCACTGCCCGAGTGGCTCAATGGTCAGTCCGCCCCTGCCCCACGCTGTTTTTTTCAGAATTTTTCACTGCTGCTATTCTTTTGTTTACGTTTCAGCAGTCAGTGTGGAAGCCCGCTGACAGCTGATGATTCATCGGCTTCCCGGCCCGCTCTTTAACAACCAGCTATTCTTCTCACAGAATTTGAATCGGTCGATCATCAATTCGAATTGTTCCGAAAATTTGAAGATTTATAAAACGAATATACGAAACGAAATTTAATGAATTTCAACAAAATTAATTCTTATTTCTTACATCTGAATCTCTGAATAACCAAAAATGTCTCCAAATTTATATTCGGACCAAAAACTACAGTATCTCACAAGTACACCCCTCACATTTTTGTAAATATTTTCTTCTATCTTTTCATGTGACAACACTGAAGAAATGACACTTTGCTACAATGTAAAGTAGTGAGTGTACAGCTTGTATAACAGTTATATATAAAAGTAAGTACCCCCCGGTACAAAAGGGACTTTAAGGGCAAACTTTTTTTTGAAGAAATACAAACATTTAGAAAAAAAATAAAAAATACAATCAATAAAAACCCTGTCATAAACAAGCATGACAGTGATGCACAGAATAATATACAATATTAATGTATAGCATATGAGCAAAACAATACAACACTTTTCCTGTAATCCGGCGCGTTTCGGGATATTCAAAGTAAATCCCTTCGTCGCACGGAGGAGACAATAAATTGGAGATGCTCTGAAACAGAGAAGCAGAATAAAATCTAGACTTACAGAAAGAAAAAGGACAATGTTGAGCATGGAAAACATCATGGCTATAAAGAATGTACATACCGGTGCTATTTCATGAAAAAAATATATTAAACTTCAATGATTAGAAATGATACCAGATGGGTATGGAACCCATATCCAGGCGGGGAAGATGGTTGCCCAAAAAAGCGTGAATCCTCAAGACTTGAGAGATCCCTCACAAGGGTCCCCGGAAAGAAAGTTCTCCCCAATAAGTGCAGCTACATATTCGTCTACACTTTTTTGTTAAGAGGACTCATTTTGTTTTTGGGGACCCTTGTGAGGTATCTCTCAAATCTTGAGGATTCACGCTTGTTGATGATGATGATGTTTTCCATGCTCGACATTGTCCTTTTTCTTTCTGTAGGTCTAGATTTTATTCTGCTTTTCTGTTTCAGAGTATCCTCAATTTATTGTCTCCTCCATGCCCCTGAAGAAGGGATTTACTTTGAATATCCCGAAACGTGTTGGGTTACCAAAGAAGTGTTGTATCGTTTTGCTCATATGCTATACATGAATATTGTATATTACTCTGTGCATTACTGTCATGTTTGTTTATGACAGGGTTTTTATTGATTACATTTTCTATTTTTTTCTAAATATTTGTATTTCTTCAAATAAAACGTTCGCCCTTAAAGTCACTTTTGTACCGGGTGGTACTTAGCTTTATATATAACATAGTAGGACGGTGGCAACAACAAATGGAGTTTACCTCCATTATGGGTCTCCCCAAAGAATATAGCTTGTATAACATTGTATAACAGTGTAAATTTGCTGTCCCCTAAAAATAACTCAACACACAGCCATTAATGTCTAAACCGCCAGTAACAAAAGTGAGTACACCCCTAAGTGAAAATGTCCAAATTCGGCCCAAAGTGTCAATATTTTGTGTGGTCACCATAATTTTCCAGCACTGCCTTAACCCTCTTGGGCATGGAGTTCATCAGAGCTTCACAGGTTGCCACTGGAGTCCTCTTCCACTCCTCCATGACGACATCACAGAGCTGGTGGATGTTAGAGACTTTGCACTCCTCCACCTTCTGTTTGAGGATGTCCCACAGATACTCAATAGGGTTTAGGTCTGGAGACATGCTTGGCCAGTCCATCAGCTTTACCCTCAGCTTCTTTAGCAAGGCAGTGGTGGTCTTGGAGGTGTGTGTTGGGGTCGTTATCATGTTGGAATACTGCCCTGCGGCCCAGTCTCCAAAGGGAGGGGATCATGCTTGGCTTCAGTATGTCACAATACACGTTGGCATTAATAGTTCCCCATGAAATCAGACCGAGACAGAAGTATAGTTAAATCACACTTGTTTAATAATAAAAGTAAATAGAACAAACATAGTCAAAACATAGCCAGAGTTCAGGAACCGGAATGGATAGTCAGACAAGCCAAACATCAGGGTGCCAGTGATGAGCATAGTAAAACAGCAAGCAGGATCTGGAGCCAGAAGGGATATCAGCCAAGCAAGTCTTTTAACAGGAATGCAGGAGATCGTCTCTGTGATGTTGACTAAGGTGAAGGCAGAGCTCCTCTGGACTGGATGGCTTAAATAGGCTGGACGGACGAGCAGGATATCATCAACAGCTGAGTAACTGTGGAGAGATAGGAGCTGGCAATTACCCGACTGCTGAGCGGTCAGCTCAGAGAAGGAGCCCAGCCCTGGCATTCCCTCAATGAACTGTAGCTCCCCAATGCTGGCAGCACTCATGCAGCCCCAGACCATGACACTCCCACCGCCATGCTTGACTGTAGGCAAGACACACTTGTCTTTGTACTTCCGGTGACCAGTATGAAAGATTGAGAGCGATAATACCAAATTTAACACACCTGCTCCCCATTCACACCTGAGACCTTGTAACACTAACGAGTCACATGACACCGGGGAGGGAAAATGGCTAATTGGGCCCAATTTGGACATTTTCACTTAGGGGTGTACTCACTTTTGTTGCCAGCGGTTTAGACATTAATGGCTGTGTGTTGAGTTATTTTTGAGGGGACAGCAAATTTACACTGTTATACAAGCTGTACACTCACTACTTTACATTGTAGCAAAGTGTCATTTCTTCAGTGTTGTCACATGAAAAGATAGAAGAAAAGATTTACAAAAATGTGAGGGGTGTACTTACTTTTGTAAAATACTGTATGTTGAATATTGAATCTTTCACATTTTTTTGGGGAGTGATTTACAAGGATTGGACTGTATCACTCTTCACAGGACTGTATCACTTAGAGCCGGTTCACACGGGGGCGACTTGTCAGGCGACCTAGCCGCCTGACAAGTCGCCTCCCGTTCTGTACAATGGAACCGTTCTAATCGGAGCGACGCAAGTCACTCCGACTTAGAAGAAAGGTTCCTGTACTACTTTGGGGGCGACTTGCATAGACTTCTATACAGAAGTCGTCTTGCAAGTCGCCGCGGCAGTCGTGTGCAGGTCGCCTCGGTGAGGCGTCCTGCAAGTCGTGCCGCTTCTAATGTGAACCGGCGCTTAGTGATGAGGGGTGTACTCACTTTTGTGAGATACTGTAATTGTACATGTCTAATAAACTCTACATCAATGACATTGCCCAAGTATGGCCATGAGGCCATATTAGATCAATAATGTCACCAGCATCCTCGCCCCTTTGTTACCATGTTTCCAATGGTTTTCACATCCTTCCAAACAAAGCAGGACGTGGGGATTGCTAATTGGGAGTTTTTCAGCCACACCTCCAAGGGGGCCCTAATGTCCTTCAGGTATGACAATAAAATGACAATAAAATGAATGAACATTTTACAAAGCTGAAGTTTTTTAATACCTGCTGGGGCCTCTTGACTGCATAGGCTATTTCCTGGAAAAGGTGAACGTAGCCTTTAGGGTTCTCCTCAGACATGGGGAGGCTGTTGGAAAATCAAACCTCTGAAGGATAAGGGCACCAAGAAAGGCACTACCATTCCAATAGTATGATATGCCTGCTTTAGAAAGAGACTTTCCCTGATTCGTAAAAAGAAAAGGCGCTGGGACATTTAACCTGCCATAGGTGTCACCGTTGTCTCATCAGAATGGGCTTATCTCAGTCGGAACCTTCAGTGGCTGGAGATTGGAAGGTGCCCTTATCTCCCATCTTGTCAGCAAGTGATAACACTCTCACTGTGAAACACAATGATGGTTTGAACATGCAAAGACAAAAAAAAAAATCAATGTTCGCCATCACAGGGAAAAAAAAAAAAAAAAAGTGCTTGCTAAGTGGATAATGTCTGCTAGAACAGCGCTCTCAAGGCAAATTCACTTGTAAAATGCACATAATAAAAAGATGTAACCCAATTACAGAAGCATTGATACAATTCTGATGTTGGAATTAAAACAAAAGTCTTTTTAAACACAAAAAAAAATAGCTATTTAGTCAATGCTGTGTGCATTAAAGGAAATTAAATAATGGCTTTGGGCCAATTCTGTTTTAGCTGTTAAACCTCATAATGAATGAATACCTCAATATTCACAATGTCATCGCAAACAGTCCCCATAATGTATCCAATATGTATCCAATATGTGTATTTCCTATGATCATCAGCTCCATCTAGTGGCTATAATGTGGTATTTTCTGGATTATGATATTTCTGGAAAATACATTATGACCATTCGATGGAGTAGACAATCATTTGCAAGGGCTGAAGCATTCACACAGCTATTTTTTTTTTATATTTATATTATAATGGGAATTAATATCAATTCCCCTCCCCCTGTTCTCCTAGACAATCATGTTTTTATTTTTTTTTAAATGAGACAAAAGACAGGTCACATCTGATTGACACGACAGGTCTGATTCTTGCTTCTTCTCCTCTGCCATTTAAAGGACACTGGCTTAAGACTAACTTAAAGTGAGGTTCCACCCAAAAAAAACAAAAATACATGAAAAATCCTAAAAAAAACAAAAAAAATTTGGATATATATTTTTTTTAACTTACCTCTAAATGCCTGTTGCTAGGGGGTCCCTCGTAGTCGGCCCCTTCCAGTGCCTGGGCTGGTGACATCACTTCCCCCTCGGCACAGGAAGGGCTCCGCTCTGCTCCCTCCCTCCTGTCAATCATCTGGGACCCATTACAGGTCCCAGGTGACTGAGCGGCCAATCACGAAACGCAGCGCCACTCGCGCATGCGCAGTGGGTGCCAGGCTGTGAAGCCACAGCCCGGCTCCCACAGTTGCAATGCCGGCGCCGCTGAACGGAGGGGGAGACGAGCGGGGCTTCAAACCCCCCGCATCGCTGGACCCTGGGACAGGTAAGTGTCCAATTAAAAGTCAGTAGCTGCAGTATTTGTAGCTGCTGACTTTTAATTTTTTTTTTTTTTTTTTTACTGGACCCCCTGGGTGGAACTCCTCTTTAATCCAACATACTGTAATTTCACAT